>NW_025814200.1:0-33906 GCF_018902025.1 Drosophila willistoni
AAAGTCGTTTGATAGTGTAATAAATTAACAAATATTTAATTTCACGACAATACCTCAGAAAATAATAAAGTTATTAAGAAAAGTCACTGTTCGTGACTTTGCTGTTTGTATGGGAGCTATATGATATAGTGATCCGATCCGGCTGAATCTGTAGCTCTTACGGTCTGAAGGAGATCACGTCGATCCAACGGACGGACGGACGGACGGATCCAGTCTTTGAACTCGTCTCGTCGTGCTGATCAAGAATATATATACTTTATATATATGGTTGGAGATGCTAACTTCTATGCGTTGCACTCTTCTGACCAAAATTAATATACCCTTTTTGCAAGGATATAATAAAAATGGACTACAGCTTCCAGTAGCATACGCATCTAGATCTTTTACAAAAGGTGAGAATAACAAGAGTACAACAGAACAAGAATTAGCGTCAATTCATTGGGCAATTAAGCATTTCAGACCATACAGAGAATTAACCTATTTGTTTTGATTGACAAATTGTAATAGAACCTGACCTGACATGACGACAAAATCTCAATTAAATTGGGACATCCCGCCTTATATATATATTGCTAAAGAGAACTACACATATATATCAATAAAATAAAGTAGCAGTCTAACACTCCTGTTTTACACCCTGTAACTGTCGACATAGGTCAGCAAAACATAAAGGTTAGTGACACTGCAATCGTTTTGCTTAATAAGTAAGAGGCAGAACGGATAAACCTACTCCCGCTGTTCCATCAGGACTAGACCTCGATTTCCAACTAGAGTTACCCGAACCACTTGAATTATATTGAGAACGCGTGTGATAGACTTTAGAGAAGATGTTCAGTATGCATATGACTGCTCAATGGGATTCATAAACGACTAGCAAAAATGGGATTCAATGGGTTTTTATTCGAGAAGACAAAAGAGTTTCGGACATCACTTCTTGCAGGCACTATACCTAGATGATAATTGCGCTCCGCGTCTGTAAGTTATCGCAGACTTCCAATACGAAAGATATGACTTCTTCTTCTAAATCAGGGAACTAAAGAAATTAATAATTCGTAATGAACTTAAAATTTATTCAAACATTTCAAAATAACAGCGTGCTATAGATTCGATCAATTTGATCTGCAAAAATTTTTCATTTTCAAAACAGTTCAGCTAAATAGCTGAATCTCGGTACAAATCCGATTATACATTTATGCGGCGTGATTACGCTAATATCCTCACCAATTTCATTCTCTATAACTATTTTGATCTATATAAGTCCATTGACAATGTATTATATGCTAATGCTCACCCGAATAAATTCATTTCATCAGATAAATTTATAAAAATATGAGGAAAATTGGTTTTTAAAACTCTTAAGGCTTGTTATGTTTTCCCACGAAGAAAGATCTTTCGTTGTGTTGTTGTCGCTGTTTACATGTTTACATATTCCAAATAGAGCTAAAGCATCTAGTTACATTGTGAATTTACATGCAAACTCAAATTCTGAGGAATGAAAATTATTAACTAACGAAAATATACACTGCCATTGAATTCCATTTCCTTTAACATTGAACAATTTAGCCAACAAAAAAAAAAGGAAATTCAATGTAAACTTAACTTAAAATTGATTCCAAAGTACTGTGAAACTATGTTCTCATTTCACTTATGTATATATGCCTTAGTTGTACTTGAAAATAATTCCAAAATGCTCTTCTCATTTACATAAGGTGTTGAGTGAGGTTAAGTTTTGTTCGTAGAAAGGTTAGATTTTAATACATCCTTATACTAGTCATCCTTCACGCTTTAGGTTAGGTTACAATTGGAAAAGGTTAGGTTTCGTACATCCTTCTACATTTATAATCCTACACGTGTTCTGCTGGTATGGTCTGGATTACATGTGTATCCGTATCTATAATAACATAATAGATAAGACATAAAACTATTTTGGGAATTTTTCTTTTATTTACCCTTAATATCATCCGAGGCAAAAGTTAAATATATTTAACTCTCGGATTTCCACAATCGATCGTCGGTTCAAGCCGTTGACTGACGCAAACAGTTCACTCACAAAAATTTTGAGACTACTGGCGGCAAGTCTGGCATAGACAGGTGTCTCAATTGAAATGTCAAGTAAGGCGAATCTTTTACAAAAATTGACAATATTTGATGGAAACTATTTCCGACGCTGTTGAAGAGAAAATGCATAAGTAAAATGTACAATAATTCGAAAATTATTGCAATGAAATAACTTTCATTAATCTCTTGAACACACACAAACACAAAAATTTTATTTTCGCACACGCGTAGTCGTTATGATGCACTCCCCTATTCGGTTATGTAAAACTTTGGATAAATACGTCCGATGAGTTGGAATTCACGTGGAGGAAAGAAAGAACACTTTTCCAAAAACCAATAAGTTTCTATTTTATTATAAAAAAGAAGCCTGTATAGTTAATATCAGCCAAGTCAAAGTGGCACCGAAGGAAAAGATATTTGAAACTATTTCAATACAATCTTTTTAAAATATGGCCAATAAGATTTTAACATTTTAAAGAGTAGGGCTACTCAAGCCGGTAAACCTATTATCAAATAGTGATAAAGAAAAAGAAGCAATACTGTTTACATTCAAGGACGACCCTATACAAGGAGGTCGTACTTCAATATCAAGAAGAATAGGCAAAATAAAAAGGCATTACTATTGGAAGAATATGACACGAGATATATCTTAATATATAAAACCAGAGGGCCGGGGCTAACTCCGACTGTGTCAAAGTTTGTATACTCTTGCAATTTTTTGTCACACTTTCCTCACCTGTAGCCGTAAAAGGGGAAAAACGTTTTAACGCAAGAACGGCCCACCTACCATCTAAGCTTAGCAAATAATGAGTTATTGATCAAAGTCACTGTCTACCACCGATCATTCCTATGGGATCTATATGATATAGTCACCCGATCTTGATCAAATTCGTAACAGTCATTAACAGATATATAGAACTGACAAATGTTTAATTTGATAGCAATCGCGTCAAAAGTAACAAAATTATTGACAAAAGTCACTGTTTTCGACCGATCGTTCCTATGGAAGCTATATGATATACTCACCCGATCTTGATCAAATTTGGCACAGTTGTTTATAGGTATAATAAACTCACAAATTATTAATTTCACGAACCAAGCTCAGAAAATAACGAAGTTATTGAGAAAAGTCACTGTTCGTGACTTTGCCGTTTGTATGGGAGCTATATGATATAGTGGTCCGATCCGGCTGAATCCGAGATATACAACCCCTGCAGTATATACAAGCCTACATGCGTTGCGCAAACTCCTCCTAGACCGTTAGAGCTGAAACAGTGACTTTTGTCAATAACTTCGTTACTTTTAACTCGATTGCTTTCAAATTTAACATTTCTTAGTTTAATATATCTATTAATGGCTGTGCCGAATAACTATTTTACCAAAAATTTGACTACATTTTTTTTTGACCTTAAATTCTGATTTCACTCGATTGTTACTTGAAAAGTTGGTGAAAGGTTTTGATATGTTAATTTGTAACGTTTAATTGGTTATTCTATTGAGATGATGTTCTGTAAATTTCCTGGGTATATCTTTATAGCCATGTCCGTCCGTCCGTCCGTCCGTCCGTCTGTCCGTCTGTCCGTCTGTCCGTCCGTCTGGATCAACGCAAACTCCTCCTAGACCGTTGGAGCTACAGAGCTGAAATTTTGCATGTAGGCTTGTATATACTGCAGGCGTTGTATATCTCGGATTCAGCCGGATCGGATCACTATATCATATAGCTCCCATACAAATGGCAAAGTCACGAACAGTGACTTTTCTTAATAACTTCGGTGTTTTCTGAGCTATGATCATGAAATTTAATATTGTTGAGTTAATTACACATATAAACGACTGTGCCAAATTTGATCAAGATCATATAGCTCCCATAGGAACGATCTTTCGAAAACAGTGACTTTTGTCAATAACTTCGTTACTTTTGACGCGATTGCTTTCAAATTAAACATTTGTTAGTTTAATATATCTGTTAATGACTGTGCCGAATTTGATAAAGATCGGGTTCCTATATCATATAGCTCCCATAGGAACGATCGGTGGAAAACAGTGACTTTGATCAATATCTTCGTTATTTCCTATGCTAAGATTGTAGGCCGCTCTTTCGGATACATTAGCCCTTTTAGCTTAAACGTTTTTCCACTTTGATGGCTATAGGTAAGGAATAAGTTACCAAAAAAGTTGCAAGGGTATACAAACTTTGACGCGGTCGAAGTTAGCCCCGGCCCTCTGGTTTTAAAAAGGGTTTTGATAAAAAGCACCCAAACTCGGACCCGGCAGAAAAAAAGACACATTTTGATGATGTCTTGATCGTACACCTTTGAAAGAAAAAGTTTTAGATCTAGTAAAATTAAGATAAACTGCATACAACAAATTTTCAATATGGCCCCAGGGTCCATTTTGGAGCCAATTGAAAAATTCAATTTTGTATGTAATTTTTTGGTCTCTCTGCTTGACGTCACTTTACGCCACTAACACACACTAAAGTATAACCACTAACCATAGAACACATAGATGGGACAAACTCATGATTTTTTGATTGCAAACGCTAGCCTAGTCATGGAACCCCAGAGAACTTCGGGAAAACCCGAACGCTCTCACTCTCAATGAGAGCGTAAAATGGGGAGATGGCAAAGCAGCTACGAAAAAATTTCAGTCTAGCACAGACTACCGAACGACGAAGGCAGGCCTACGTCGCTTGTGATTTCGTTCTGTCTATGTATGTGTACACTCGTCGGTACATGCTCAGGCTTCGTAGTGTTTGTGTGACGTGAAGTTGTACAACATCGCATTTCAATAGCTCGCTCGACCAAAATTTTTCATTTTCGACAAAACAGCGGCATTGCGAATAGGATATGCCCCTGTCGAAAGAATATCAAGAAATATTGGCATCAGCTACGTATGTATCCCGGTGGCTGTGCCGATAGAGTGCTGGATTGTCGATAGGAATGTCCCTGGTTCGATTCCCAACTCGAAATCGTCGGCTTAAATAAGATTTTTTTCTATTTCATAATTTTGTTTTTTTTTTTGTGTATTTTTTGTTTCTTTATTTTTTGTTTATTTTTCTTTTTTATTCATTTATTATTTATTTACTTTTTATTTATTTATTTATTAAAAAATAGAAAAAAAAAACCTTATTGGTCGGGTTTCGAAGTGGGGGAATCGAACCAGGGATATTCCGATCGCCAAGCGAACACTCTATCGGTACAGCCACCGGGATACATACGAAGCAGATGGCAATATTTCTTGATATTCTTTCCACAGGGGCATATCCTATTCGCATTGCCGCTGTTTTGTCGAAAATGAAAAATTTTGGTCGAGCGAGCTATTGAAATGCGATGTTGTACAACTTCACGTCACACACACACTACGAAGCCTGAGCATGTACCGACGAGTGTACACATACATAGACAGAACGAAATCACAAGCGACGTAGGCCTGCCTTCGTCGTTCGGTAGTCTGTGCTAGACTGAAATTTTTTCGTAGCTGCTTTGCCCTCTCCCCATTTTACGCTCTCATTGAGAGTGAGAGCGTTCGGGTTTTCCCGAAGTTCTCTGGGGTTCCATGACTAGGCTAGCGGTTGCAATCAAAAAATCATGAGTTTGTCCCATCTATGTGTTCTATGGTTAGTGGTATAACTACACTTGAACTATGAAAGAAAGTAAATTAAATTTCCCGTCGAATGCCCTGCAAAAAAGGTGTTTTCAACAGCCCAACTATTTCCATCTCTTTCTTTGATGCAAAGCGCCGTTAAGTAGGTAAAAGGGTTCATGAGACAGGTACTCCCACATTCGCCAAAATTTTATATCATATAACTCCCATAGGAACGATCAGCCGAAAAAAATAACTTTTGGAAATAACTTCGCTACCGCGATTGCTTTCAAATTAAACATTTGTTAGTTTAATATATCTGTTAATGGCTGTGCCGAATTTGATAAAGATCGGGTAACTATATCATATAGCTCCCATAGGATCGATCGGTGCAAAACAGTGACTTTGATCAATATCTTTGTTATTTCCTATACTAAGATTGTAAGCCGTTTTTTTGGCAAACAAGCATTTTTAGATAAAACGTTTTTTCACTTCGATGGCTATAGGTAAGGAAAAAGTTACCAAAAAAATTTCAAGGGTATACAAACTTTGACGCGGTCGAAGCTAGCCCCTGCCCTCTGGTTATCATTATAATAGCCTTAGTGATAAATTGGGTGCGCGATGTGATCGAGGCGATAGTACGATTGCGAGTGCTTTTTGAATCAACGCTTCTCTTTATTTGCCAATGAGTGAGTAAACCAGATAATTACGACCGCTGCGTGTCTGTCTCGCTCACTAGCTACTGCCTGTTTGCCATGATTATGCCCGCCTGACACTTCATTTCCTACAATCGGTTGTCCTCACAAGTCATTCGAATGATCCTAGCCAAGGCTTAATGAACTCAGCCACTGTTGAGGTCTTACAAGGTCCTTTACCAACTTTCTCAACGTCGTATCGATCGTGCATCACCTTTGTGACTTTATATGGTCCTTAGTATTTACCGCTCATCTTTAGTCCTGTCCCATACGTTGTTTAAATTATATTTTTGTCATCGTTTAAATTATAGTTTCTTTCCCATTTCCTGTTTTTATCGAACGACGTTTTCATTTCCTGCTGTATTTTATCGATATTCTTTCGAGCCTCCGCTCTAATCTCTTTACGACCACAGTCTAATTCTTTTATTAACGAATCAGTTATCAACTTTCTTATTTCAGGATCATCAGGACTACGCATTCCTGTGAAAATCTTAAAAAATGTAACTTTTGTATTTCTTTGTGCAGTATTGTTAACAAGTTGTTGTTCACGACCAACATACTTGTAGCAGTTTTCCTCATTCTCTTGGCTTAACTTTAATATCATTGGTACTATTATTTTATGCATCCTTTCTACTTGGCCGTTGCCACGGGGTACACCTGTTGCTATCAGAAAATGCTGTATATCCTGTCTGTTACAATATTCCTTAAATGCATTGGATGTGAATGCTGCTCCCCTGTCAGAAATTATTCTTACCGGCTTGTCCAAAATTAAGGCTTGCTTTTTAAGACAACTAAGTACTTCGTCGACTCCAGTTCCACGAGTCGCATACAACCATACCCATCAACAATTACAAGTATATGATTGTAACGCTTTGTTGTGACCTCCATCCTATGTCATCAATGGCTGATCTCCTTTGCTTATTGGAATCAAATATCCTTCCGATTTTCTACGATATCATGAGTCTTTCTAGCTCCAAAATGTCCTTGTTTGTGTGGAATCTGTATTATTTCCTTTTCCATATGCGAGGGAACGACAATAAGTTCTTGATTAGGGTCCTTAAACAATATTTCATTTTCTATGTAAAAATCTTCATATCCCTTCTCCTGAACTGAGGTCCTGATCAATTTAGTCCAATCATCGGACAACTGTGCTTCCCTCAATCTATGGGTTATGGTGTCAGTTAGCAGAACACAAGATAAGCGGCTCAACGATGTTCAATATGATAATCGAAATCTTGTAGATACATTGCCCAACGTGCTAAACGTAACGGAACCTCTTTCTTTTTCATTGTCATCGTGAACGCATTACAATCTGTAACTATCTTTAATCTCAACCCTAACACATAAACACCCCACTTTATTAATGCTCCAATAACCGCTAAAACCTCAAGTTCATATGAATCGTACTTCTCTTCGCAAGGTTTAGTTTTCCGACTCATATACTGTACCAGTTGAAATAAACCATCTTCTGAATCTTTCAGTAAAAGCGCAGCTCCGAAACCATATTTCGAGGCAACAGTGTGAATCTCAGTCTCTAGCTTAGGATTGTAAGCCTTTAAAACGGCACATTTGATCAATGCTAATGCTCGAGCGCTACCATTTGCAATTCTTGAAACTCAAACTTGTTGTCTTTTCGCAAAATGTCCGTCAAGGGCTTAGCTATTACTGCGTATCCTTCAAAAAATCTACGGCATCAGTCTTCTCATTACTTGGCTTAATACTTCCATTTTCAACTATATAGCAGTATCTAACATTTCTCCTTAACATTTATCCTTAAGCCACTTTCCGCAGCTGTGTTCAATACCCTGTTGAATTTAATAGGCCATCATTCACGCTAACGCTTGGTATAATTATATTACATATACACCACTTCATCTCCATTCTTCACTAATTCTCTCATAACTGCCATTATAAATCTTGTAAAAACTGCTGGAGAGTTGGAAATTCCGAATGGTACGTATAGGAATTCATACTGACCATTCTGATTTACGAATGCTGTGTACTTCTGAGACTAACCCTCAACAGGAACTTGAAAAAAACCGTTGGTTAGATCTAGAGTAGTATAAACTAACGCACCTTGAAGATTTTCTAATACGGTATCCATCTGTGGCATAGGAAATTCTGTAATCGCAGCACAGATGCTTTTTCCCATTCTTCTTTGTTACAAGAACAACAGGCGAAGCATATTCGGAAAAACTTGGCCTTATTATCTTCTCCTCCATCCATTCTTGTACTGTACTATCAACAATTTTCTGATCAGACTCTGCTAGACGCCTTGGATGCTGATAAACTGGCAACTCATCTGTTAGTACAATTTTCATTTCTATAGGAGTGTTTGTATTTCTAATAGGTTTATAACTTTTAATCAACTTCTTGACCTCACTAGCGATTTCTGCACTGATAAGTGACAAGTCACTCTTGATTTCCACTTTATTCTGTTCAGCACTGTGTATACACATGCTTTCAAATTCCTTAAACAACTTTGTAGCTTTCTTTGTAACAACCAAATCGACGTGATCTAATATAATAGCCTCAATTGCCATGTCCTCATCAGGAACGATATGAAACGCAATAAGTAATACTTGTATAATAAGAAGTAGTTAATAAAATACAATAAGGTACACATGATCCACATGATATATATACATACATAATTATATGCAAGCAAGAACAAAAGAGAATCAATAAAGAACATTCTGAGTTTGACATTGAAGAAGTAAGCATCGTGTGACCACAAACTTCAGAAGTGGGATTAAAAGCAGAAAAAAAAACACAAAAACGCCTAAAAAAGAATAAAAATTAATGTGCTGCATTAAGATAAAGGAAAAACATTTGCAAGTGCCACAAATAACAACAAATTAATAAGTGAAGTGCACAGACTTAAAATGCAAGCGATCAATGCAAGTGATTATACGCTGGCTGAACAAAACGCTGGCTTGGACGTCTAGAATTGCCAACAAATAAGAGCAAGGCTGCTTTAGCGGCTCGACAGAAATGACAAAGCAATGCAAAGTCAAAACAAAGACACCAACAACGCAATGCAAATTCAAGACGAAAACGAAGGCGCCGTTAGAATTGTAACGCAGAGTCTACACGAAAACTAGCACAACAACAACAACGACAGTGTCCAAAGTGCAGACGAAAATTTGAACGACAGCGGCTCTGGAATACAAATTGGACGCCCAGTTGGCGATGGCACGGAGGAAGAAGGGAACGAAAACTACAGTGCAGAAGTACAACTGTTAAAAATGAGGATGAAACTCATGAAATTAGAAAACGAAATGTTGAAAAGATCGCAGAAAGAGAGCAACAACGGCGGTAGCAACATGATGCTGAATGTTGTCAAAGACATGTTGCCAGAGTTTGATGGCAAAAGTTCCGCAACAATTTGGGTTGCGCAACTAAAGTCAATTGTTGCCATTAACAAATTAGATGACAATATGTGGCGAATGCTAGTGATAATGATTGCTAAACAAACTTCAAGACGTTTTTCGCATAAAAAAAATGTTATGATGCAACGCCGGAAGTTTGAAGCACGCAAGTGGTTGGCAAATAAAGATTTTTCCATGTTTTATCAACACAAAATTATGTTGGCTGCAGAAATAGAACTCAGTGAGGAGGAGCTGATCGATAATCTGATCGAAGGTATTCCCGAGGAAAGTTTTTAAGAAGATAAAGCTGCCCAAGACGACTTCGGCTGTGGGAAAGAAAACAGTCAACCCGGAATGGAAAGCTGCTCAACGATGTTACACTTGCAACACATTGGGCCATTTTGCTAGTAAGTGCCGCAAACCAAAACGGAGGTATGGGTCGTGTTATGACTGTGGCAGTGCAGATCATCGTATTGCAACATGCTACGAATACAAGAAGAAGGCTAAGAACGATTATTCTAGGAAGAAATTTTATGGCAATATGTAAATTTAAGTTAATAAGCGAAATTTTTGATGAAAAGGAAATTGAAAATGCAGTTAAGCCATGGTCGGAAATACGATGTTAACCCTAAAAATCGTTGACTGACTTCTTATGTGGGATCGGGAATCTTGAAACGGCATCAGTCTTCTCCTTACTTGGCTTAATGCTCCAATTTTACCTATATAGCCCAAAAAATTTACTTTACTCTGCAGTATTTGACATTTCTCCCAGTTTATTCTCAACCCATTTTCCGCAGCTATTTTCAACACGCTTTTAAGTTTAATTAGACCATCATTCACACTAACACTTGGTATAAGTATATCGTCCATATACACCACTGCATCTCCATTCTTCACTGATTCTCTCATTACTGCCATTATAAATCTTGTAAAAACTGCTGGAGAGTTTAAAAATTCCGAATGGTACGTATAGGAATTCATACTGACGATTCTGAGTTACGAATGCTGTGAACTTCTGAGATTATTCCTCAACAGGAACATGAAAAAACTGTTGGTTAGATCTAGAGTAGTATAAACTAACGCACTTTGAAGTTTTTCTAATACGGTATCCATCTGTGGCATACGAAAATTGTCTCGGACCACTTTTTCATTTAGATTTCTGTAATCGCAGCACAGACGCCTTTTTCCCATTCTTCTTTGTTACAAGTACAACAGGCGAAGCATAGTCGGAAAAACTTGGCCCTTTTATCTTCTCCTCCAACCATTTTTGTACTGTACAATCAACAATTTTCTGATCAGACTCTGCAAGACGCCTTGGATGCTGATAAACTGGCAACTCATCTGTTAGTACAATATTCATTTCTATAGGAGTGTTTTTATTTCTAATAGTTTTGTAACTTCTTGACTTCACTAGCGATTTCTGCACTGATATGTGACAAGTCACTCTTGATTTCCACTTTATTCTGTTCTGCACTGCGCAAACACATACTTTCAAATTCCTTAAACATCTCAGCACAAGATCCATTCGCCTTACACAGTTTCTCTTGATGCTCATAAACTTTGTACCTTTCTTTGTAACAACCAAATCGACGTGATCTAATATGGTGTTACCCAAAATTGCCTCATATGCCATATCCTCATCAGGAACGATATGAAACTCGACTTTCATCTCAATGTCATCTATCTTGCCACTTTTGCTAAAAAAAAAAACTTAATTCCAAGTTTGACCAACACGCTTTTACGTATGAGGCTTTGCTCCTGTATCAATTAGTCCGTTGAACTTTACTTCTTACAACTTAATCCCGAATCAGTAAATTTACCTGATACTTTTACTAATTTATCCTCTACAACATTGGTGGCTAAAGTGGTCAATGTTTTCAATGGGACTAGGTGACGCTTGAACCCGGGGTGTAGGTTAATACAAGAATATACAGATCGCGAAAACATTTATTGGGACCTCCATATGGGGAATAAGGTCAGAAGCGTCTTGTTGTCCACTGTGCATTGTTGCCAACGAGCCTGTGTCACGGAGGACGAATAGATTCGTGTCCGACTGGTCGGGGCATGGGGGATACGCGATAACGCATCCGCAACCACGTTTGCCTTGCCCGGTTTATAGATCAGCTCATGATTAAATTCTTCAATTTTCGCCTTCCAACGTTTCAACTTTGCATTGAAGTTCCTATTGCTCATGGCATACGTAAGCGGCTGGTGGTCCGTATAGATTTTTATGCAGCCAGCCCCATATAGAAACGCTCGTAGGTTGTCCAGAGCCCAAACAATGGATAACATCTTCTTTTCAATGGTGGCGTAATTTTCTTCAGTTTTGTCAAGCGATCTTGAGATGTATGCTATAGGACGATCTTCCCTGAGCTAACTTGGGACAACATAGCGCCGAGAGCAAAGTCCGATGCATCGGTAGTAAGATGAAAAGGTTTTGTAAAATCTGGAAAAGCTAAAACCTCCGATGAAGAAAGAAGGGTTTTAAGGTCTTTGAACGCTTCTAGTTCCAGTGGACCAAGCTCAATGGAAACTTTCTTGGATTGTGGGGCCTCGATTTGTGTGTTTTTTCCTCTGGTGATTTTATCATAATCTTTGATGAATTCTTCTGTAATATGATGTCATACCTAAAAAGGATTTGAGCCCATCAGATTAATGGGAGGCGGTATTTTTAACATTCCTCTACTTTTCTCCTATCTACATTAATCCCTTGAGATGTGACAACATAGCCCAGGAATTCAACAATGGTTTTCAAATTTACTTGTAGGGTTGCTTCACGAAGCCTTGAAAATATTGCTCTGAGGTTGTGCCAATGTTCTTCCTAAGTAGCACTGAAAACAATTATGTCATCAATGTAAGCATAAATAATTTTTCCAATATAGTCTCTAAGAACATCGTCGATCATTCTTTGTAATATGCCTGGAGCGTTTTTGAGCCCAAAGGTTAGTCTGAGAAATGCATATTTTGCATTAAGAGTTGAGAATGCGGTTTTTGGAATGTCCGCGGGATCCATTCGTATCTGATGGAACGCCGAAGTTAAATCAAGAGTCGTAAAGAGTTTCGCCTTGCCTAAACTAGCTAACGTAGATGTAATGTCAGGAATTGGATAGGTGTCTGGTATTGTGACAGCATTTAATAGTTTGTAATCAATTACCATTCGAAACTGTTGGTAGAACTTAGAGTAAATGGGCTCTTGGGTATTAGTCCGAATTGTTACTTTGATTCGGGTTTCCACAGAGCCACCAGGGGTAACCGGGTCGAATACGGAAGCGAACTCATTAATTAGCTTCTCAATAATGGATTTGATTTCCTGGGGGTGCCCTTCTAGCACAAAATTAAGTTGGGTCGATTCCCGGTTCAGATGTGGTATTACCACCCCCGGTTTTATGATTAAGACGCTATGTTCCCTATCAATTTTCGCTTTCAATTTCTTTAGTGTATCATGTCCTATAATGCCATCGAAACTTTTTAAATTGGGAAGAGTAAAGAAGGTTAGTGGAATATCATTACACAGAGGAGCGAAGAAAGGTCCATTGAGGTATTGTGAAATTTGTATTTGTCCATATGCTGATTGTACTAAGAAGGGCTTTTGTAGTTGAATAGCACACTCTGAAAAATCTAGACTAATGAAGTTTTTGTTTGCGCCAGTGTCGATTAAAAGTTGTCGCACCTTTCTATCTGCATCAATGTATTCTATGTAGGGTACGCTGGATAGGCCTTTTTCATAAAATTTACTTGATCTTCGATCTCGGTTCTCTTCGAATTTGATGGCTGGGTAAGTGCCACGCGTTTGGCATATTCACCATTTTCGGAGGCGGAGTCTCCCACAATGCCACCGTCAGTGGCCATATGATGTAATCGTTGTTCCTTTCTAAAAGGATTCATGGAATCAGAAGAGTTTCTCTGTTGGCTACTGCCATTCCCATAGTTCCGGAAACGGCTCCTAGGTTGGCCTGATCCACCTGCTTCTAGGTTTATAGCCGGTGTTAGAGCCTGTGGCCTGGAAGGTAACGCATAACGGTACGGTATTGGGTTTTGTTGGTGAGGATAAGACATGTCTTATCTGAAATAACAATTTCCAACGTTTTTGGGTGCTTAACTGTTACCAAAGCCGATAGTTGTGACAATGGTGGTGACAATGCCCTTACAAATGCGCGAAAGGCCCCTTCGCGGTACGAATGAATTAACGCTTCAAGGGCTTCTCTAGTGTGATTCTCGCTCTTACGCTTCTCTATAATAAGTGAAAGATGCTTACTGATCTGGGTCGAGTTATTTCGGACTATCACACTCATTTGGTATTCCAAAGTTCCTAGGTCTCGTTTGTCCTCATAATGGGAGGCTAATGCCGCCCTTATTTCCTCCCAACTATAATTGGGCACGTTGCATATGTAGAGCATCTCATCTGCTTCGCCCCGTATTTTGGATCTCAGATGGAGAACCACTGCCCTATACATAGGCTTGTCCCCGACTACCTGATAATCCTGGATGGTTATATCTGCTTTTCGAATCCACGCGGAATTCCTGTAGGCTTCGCCTGAAAATATTTCTATCTCCCTAACGCAATCGGGGAGGGTTGCTATCTGCGTAAGGTCATATTCGTTTAGTGGGTGGGCTAACCACTTCGACCACAGTTTCCCCACGCCTATCTTCTAAGATTCTTACTTTCTCCTTTTGCTTTTTTAGCTCCTGGGTTAATACTGCCACTTGTTCTACCAAACATGTAATTTCTTCTTCAGTTTTTCGATTTTAAAAATATAAAACTAATACATTTTTTCAGTTTATTTCAATAGTGTAATTTCATTTTTTTTTTTTTTTAGAATAAAATTGGGTATGATTTTTCGTTTTATTCATTAAATTTTGTTTTCGAAATTTCTTTATTGCTAAATCAAAATTATTTTTAATTGGGTATGTGTGGGTTTTATTCGCCCGAAAATAAATTCGAAGTACAATTTCTAAGAGGCAACTTCTTCACTCACCCGTTATTTAATTATCGTATGTTAATGTTGTAAGTATTTCTTCTTTCTCCAAATATAACAGTATAGTTTGCAGTTCTTCCGTTTTTCAAAGACTCAAAATTCTCCACGAACGATGTGAAAAGATGAAAAATGTAATAAGTGTTTGTATGTACAAATTTTTGTCGTTAAATGTATTTAATTCCTTATATATTTTTTTTTTTCATATTGTGTTTTCTCTTTTTTTTTTTATTTTGTTAATTTATTTTGTTAATTAATTGTAAATTTCAGGGAGATCTCCATTATCCCTTTTAGTCCTAACAAGGACCTACTTAGGTGGTGGTGACTCCACCTCCTCATTTGGGAGGATACCTTCGGTGGGAAGCATCACTGATGGCCAATACCTATTCTATGAATTTGACACTCATTAATATTTTTGTAGGTGACCGCCAACCGCCACGTTCACGAGTGCCCATCAATTGCTGAACGAATGTTATTCCCTTTTCTTTTTTTTTATAATTTTTATTCATTTATGTCGCCAATGAGAAAGTAAAATTCGAGTTCCAACCCCTTTAATTCTCAGCGGATATGCTTTATTTTTTATATCAAGCACTGATGGAAACTTGAGCCCCGGACACAAAAAATTAAAACTTTATTTTAATTTTTTTGAAACCAACATTTCACATCTACTTGGTGGCAACACAAAACAAAAAAAAATTTTTTGATTATTTTTTGAATTTCTTACCTATGCCATTCACCGACAGGGTTTTGAACCCCGGTTACACAAAAAAAAAAATTAATTTATGTATTTGCCAGAGAATTTATTTATCATTGGCAAGGTGATATTAAAAATAAACCACGACTTGTCTGTTTGACAGATTTAGGGAGAGTGATCTTGAAACGAAAAATGTACATCAAATCAAGGGCTGATCTGCGTTTCTTTTATTTCACAGAGCAATTGAACCAATTGCTTCGCGATGCTTTTATTTCATAAAAATTTAGAAGCGTCGCGGCGGACGCAGATCAACTAGAATTGAGAACAACTGCAACGATTCCAATATGTTTGTTGTAAAAAAAAAAAATTTTATTATTTAAAGACGCGGCGGAAGACGGTCCCTGCTCGGGCGCCAGTTAACTTCCTCTTATTTGAGGAAGTCACCTTGCAGTAGCAAGGATTTGATTTCCGTCCCCCAAAGGCACGCTCACCACCCAATCATCAAGACTTTGGTTCGATGTAACGTTATAATGGTTTATTTCCTCTGTTAATCTCACTCGGGTTTCTCCACCCAGCCACCTCCGGCTTCGGCCTCCTGGCCCGTTCTGCCCACACTCCCGCTGCTGCTGCTCCTCCTGCTCGCTGCCGCTAGTGCTGCAGCTGGTGCTGCTGCTGCAACCGCTGATGCTGGCGCTGCTGCTGCTGCCGCTAATGCTGCTGTATGGTGTTAACTTGTATTTCACTTCAATGTATGCAATTTTAACAATTTTCTGTTTACTTCATTTCCTACATGAATTTCCGGAAGAATCCGGAGAATGGTTCTATTTCTTTTAAGGTTTTAGGGATCGGAAATTTTTGAATTTCTTTGACTTTATCTGGGATTGGTTTGATGCCTTCTGTGGTTAAAAATTCTGTTTCCCTTTTCAAGAATTCGCATTTATCTAATTGTAGTTTTAGATTATCGTTGCGCAATTTAGCAAAGACTCTTTAGTGATGCCAAATGGTCCTCTAATGAGGTGGAATAAATAATTGTTTCGTCTAAATAGACTAAACAATCTTTATAGATTAGATCTTGTAATAAATTGTTCATACATCTTTGGAACGTTGCTGGTGCATTTTTTAGCCCAAATGGCATTCGTGTGTATTCGTAATGACTATGTTTAGTGGAGAGCAATTTTTGATTTGTGATTTCGATTGATTTGGGATCCATTTGGATTTGATGGAATCTTTTGGCGAGGTCAATGGTTGTAAAATATTGTCATTTTCCAAGCTTGTCTAATATTTCATCCATTACCGGTATTGGGAACTTGTCTTCGACAGTAATCTCATTTAGACTACGACAGTCGATTACTAAGCGGAACTTAGATCCAGATTGGAGAACAATAGGGCGATTTCAATTTTTAAATGATTCCCTGTTCTATCATTTCATTAATCTGTTTATTGACTTCTTCGTCAAAGATTGGTTCTAATGTTATGCTTTATTGTACTAGTAAAAGCCAAATTTTTACTTTTCCTATACTGGATATCGCTAAATTAATGCAAAATTTTCTTTGACTTTAAGATATTTTCTATCTAATAGTATGTAATATTTTGATAACCATTTATGGCAAATATTGTAATTTGATGGTTGGGGCAAAGTTTGCTTGGTGCAAAAGATACGCTTTTATTAAGCTCTATTATTTATTTTATTGTTTGGAGATTCAAATTTTCTGAGGTTTCTAAAAAATTAAAATAATTTTTGTTGATAATATTTATTGAAGAGACTGTTGTAGCCATGTTATATAATATCAAGTGATTACTGAACTCAGTAAAATAATACAATATTACAAACATACTGTATGTGTATATTTGTGTATTCAACATTCCATTGCCATGCCCCCATAGCATGGTGCAGGACACAGCTGAGTCGGCGAATCTAACACGCAAGTTATCAACTCGAATCTAACACGCAAGTTGTCAACTCGATTTAGTAGGATTGATTTACTTTTGCAATTATATAGTTAAAACACGACTTTGTTTCAAGTGTATTGACAACAGAATGAATTCTTTATTTGTGTCTTTTTGTATTCCAAAACCAAATTATGAAACACCAGTGACTTTTGTCTTTGTTTCCCCGAACGGGTCGTAAGGGTTTACATGTATGTGTGCTGTGACTGGCGGGTAACTTCTTCCCTCTAGTTTAGAGTGAAGGTCAGAATGAAGATATGGCCTGAGTGAGAAAAAAAAGGAAGTATTCAACATTGTTCCTTTCCAGTATCATAGTTCCACGTAGAGGCTTATTCTAAATTGTATCTTATTGTACGATTTCATGAGTTCTTAAAATAGGAATGTTTTTTTTTATACCCTTGCAGAGGGTATTATAAAATTGGTCAGATGTTTGTAACGCACAGAAGGAGACGTTTCCGACCCCATAAAGTATATATATTCTTGATCAGCATGAGAGGCTGAGTTGATATATCTATGTCCGTCTGTCCGTCCGTCCGTCCGTCTGTGCGTATGCGTTTTACTCAGCCGTATTAAGAGCTATCGGGCTGAAATTTGTTTTCGGGGTTTTTTACTACCCGGGAAAAATAAAGTATAAAAAACCATCAGGATCGGACCACTATATCATATAGCTCTAGAAGAACTAGAAGAAACATTTTTATAAAAATTGGAGTATGCTATGAAATTTACATATGTGATATAAAACCCCAGATCCCAAAATTTGAATGTGATTGGATAAATATAACACAAGTTACAGTCAATATAATAATCGGCTCTGCTCCCAGCTCTGCCGGCAGCGCTGCTTACTGTCTACTACGTCTTTCGTCATCAACAGAGTACATGCATCAGCGATGCCAAGTCAAAATTTGAGAAATACGTAGCCAGGCTCCAAAATCTACGTATTTTTACGAAGCACAATTTTGCTGAAATACGTAGATCTACGTACTTTTTTTTAAAGCTTAAAAACAATAAAAAAAATTAATAAACCAATAAATTTTTAAATTAACTGTATTGTACTTCGTTGTTATTAATTTCATTTGTCGTTTTAGAAAGCAAATTACATTGTTTAAATTATACATATTAATTTATGTACATGTTTTACAAAAATTTATACATGTTTTGATTAAAATATTTTAGGTGTTTGGCTCTAAGTTTTCAAAGGAAAACTTAAAGAATCCACTTTTGGTGTGAAACACTCCTTTTAAAGTCTCCGTGTCTAGTTTGTTTCTGTTATTTGTCTTAAGATTTTTTTTCAATATTTTTTAAAAGTACGTAGTTTTAGTCTCTTCGTACGTAGATACGTAGATCTCCTTCGAAATACGTAGATCTACGTACAAATACGTAGACTTGGCATCGCTGACATGCATACACACACGACGCAACGCTACAAAAATTGTATATGTATGCGTACGTTGCTTTGCTTTGGGAATGAGGGAAGAAGAAGAACAAATTGTAAAATAGAGAGTTGAATTGTTTTGTTTGTATATTGATGAATTGAGTTGCAGAAAACAAACATGTAAAATTATTATTACCAAGGACTGCAAGGGTATATAAACTTCGGCATAGCCGATGTTAGCTTCTTTGATATTTTTTTTGGAAATAACAATTCAAGTGTATTTTGAAATTTGTAACTTAAATATAGCAAAGTACATTTCAAAAGCTCTCTTAACTATTATTAAATTATTATTTTTTATACCATACACCCATAGGGTAAAATGGTATATTAAAGTCGCCAAAATGTATGTAACAGGCAGAAGAAAGCTTCTCCGACCCCATAAAGTATATATATTCTTGATCAGGATCAACAGCCGAGTCTATCTAGCCTTGGCCGGTTGTCCGTCCCGTCTGTCCGTATGAACACCTAGATCTCGGAGACTGTAAAAGCTAGAGCCACCCTTTCGGCCTCCGCAATTTAAAGAAAAGCGTTAACTCAAAAACAATTCCATCTAGAGACACAAAAAACTCGATTATCTCCCGTATTTTTCTACCTTATCATTGATCAAGTTTATTTAAAATTTTTTTACAAATTATGTATGTGTAAAGATTTTGCGACGCCCCTTTCCCCCCCTTAATTTGAAAAAATTCGATTATCTCCCGTAATTTTCTACTTTGTGCAATAAAATTTGGCACACTTAAATTTGATACTAATATCCAGCAAAATACCAAATTTGATCAAAATCGGACAAAAAACAGTCGTTATGCATATAAACGTTTTTCCATTAGGCCAGAGTTAGCCGTTGGCTGGTCGGGGCGCTAGGTTGCTCGTATGCTTGAGTGAGCGAGATACTAAGATATGCTTGTAAAAAGTATGTGAAAATGCATTTGTTTAATCAATTTGAAAAATTTGCTATACTGATGTATGGTATACCTAAGTCGGCGAGACGACTTACTTCATTTTAAATCAAATATGATTCTGTAAATTTCTGTTAGGGATGAGTGAAAAAGTTCTACCGTGCAGTTGCTTGAAGATTGTTGAAATGAAGTTACATGTCTGATTATATTGTATTGTTTACAAAAGGCAATAAAAATGTTTCCCACAAATTCTGTTCCTTGGTCGCAAATTATCTTCTTTGGTATTCCGAGGTACAAATAAAATGGTTGACTGATTTAACAACATTGATACAGTCTCTACGGGTTATTCAATATATATCCATGTGAACTAAATCTAATGGCTGTTGTGGTATTTCGGGTTCTTGAAATAGGACTTTGTGGGGTTGTCTGTCAAATTTTATTGTTTGACATATGTCGCAATTATTGATTGTTTGTGAAATTTTTTGTTTCATGTGGGTAAAATATATTGAGCGTTTTAAATGAGCGCATGTTTCGTCAATCCCTCTATGATTATTTTTAAGGTGATACTCCCTTATTTCCTTTTCGTGACCTTTTAAGACGTTGCACTGGTGGTCGTAGCGAAGGAGTTGAAGGATGCGGAGGGGTGGTGCCCAGAAGCAGTCGCCAGTGTGGACCGATGGCTAAGCTCTGCTGGACTAAGCCTGGGTGCTCACAATTCCGAGGCAGTCCTTATCAGCAGCAGGAAGCTAGTTGAACGGCCGAGATAATTGTCGGTCACTTTCATGGATAATGATGAACACGCGATGCCCCAACGAGGCACGTAGAAGACTGGATTTCGGCAGGATTAGTAATTCTCCTGCAGTCGAAATCAGTCACCGATCTCAAGGCTCAGTCGCTCACTTCACTTTACCCATAATACTCTCAAGGTCTCCAGAATCAAATAAATGTTTGTGTAGACTATACTCCGGAGACTGAGAGTTGTAAAACAGCCAGACCTTCCTTTCAGATTGCGCCCGAAAAAGTATTGCGAGGGAAACGTTAAAATAAATACATATATATTTATATATGTATATTTATTGAAGTCCAGATGTATTCCCGGTTAGGGCATTAAAAATTGCGTATGTGTCGTCATTGCGCAACGCGTTATCAGTTTTTTTGCTTTTGGCGAACGACAGTGACTTGTGCCGGGACCAGGTCCCGCCACGCATATCCTCTGGGGATAAGCCGAACGTCTGCCGAAGTTCTCACACAACAAAATCATGTGCAAGAGGGTGGATTTTAGTTCCCCTCAGCATTTCGACGCAAGCAGATCTACATCGCTTTGTTGAGAGGACGCACATAAAAAAAATTGATCGCTGCTTTATTGTCTCTTTTTATACCCTTGCAAAAAGGGTATATAAATTTTGGTCAGAAGTGTGCAACGTATAGAAGGTAAGCACGACGAGACAAGTTCAAATAGCCATGTCCGTCCGTCTGTCCGTCCGTCCGTCCGTCACGAACAGTGACCTTTCTCAATAACTCCCTTATTTTCTGAGCTATTATCGTCAAAACAAATAAATTTATGAATTTATTACACTAACAAACGACTGTACCAAATTTGATCAAGATCGGGTGACAATATCATATAGCTCCCATAGGACCGATCAGTCGAAAACAGTGATTTTGGTCAATAACTTCGTTACTTTTGAAGCAATTGCCATAAAAATTTATATTTCTCACTTTAGCATAACTATTAATGACTGTGCCAAATTTAATTAAGATCGGGCGACTATATCATATAGCTCCCATAGGAACAATCGGTGGTGCACAGTGACTTCGATCAATAACTTCGATATTTCCTAAGCCGCCTTTTCGCAAACATTAGACCTTTTACACAAAAAACTTGCAAGGGTGTACAAACTTTGACGCGGTCAAATTTAGCCTTGGCCCTATGGTTTTTTCTTGCATCAGATTATCGGCTGCGCTCGTTTTCTTGATTTGAGGTGTCAAGCAAGTTGACACATACTACTTTTTCTTTAGCGCTCTCTTTGTGCCGGGCCCTAGAGTAGACAATTATCCGGAAAGTAGACAAATCACCGGTTGATTCGCGGTGTGTGTGTGTGAGCTATGAGCATTATTTTGCTCTCCCGTCTTACTGTTACAAGGGGAACTTCAGCTATGCGAATCACCGATTTAGATGAATTTTGGATATGTTGTAGAATACCCCGTCATTTAAAGCTGTGTGAAATATTTCGGCGCACTATTCTATATTTTCCTAATAAATCGGCTTTAAAGATATAGCTTTGCTGACTTATAAGTAAAACGCCGAGTGGACTGCCTAAAATCGAAGAAACTCTGGTTCAACCCCCGGCCGAAACTAGTTAGTCTTGGGTTTTCATTTTTATACCCTTGCAGAGGGTATAAAATTGGTCAGATGTTTGTAACGCACAGAAGGAGACGTTTCCGACCCCATAAAGTATATATATTCTTGATCAGCATGAGAAGCTAAGTCGATATAGCCATGTCCGTCTGTCCGTCTGACCGTCTGTCCGTCTGTCCGTCGGTGCGTACGCGTTTTACTCAGCCATCTTAAGAGCTATCGGGATGAAATTTTTTTTGGGAGCTTTTTTTTACCCGGGTGAGATAAAGTATGAAAATCTTTGGGATCGGACCACTATATCATATAGCTCTAGAAGAAACATTTTTGCAAAAATTGGAGTATCCCCATGAAATTTACCAATATGATAGTAATAGATATAAAATCTCAGATCCCAAAATTTGAATCTGATCCGATAAATAGAACACAAGTTACAGTCAATATAAATCGGTTCAAACGCTGCCGGCAGCGCTGCTTGCTCCTACTACTGCCATCATCAAATCAACAGAGCACACGCATACACACACAGACGCAACGCTACATGAACTGTATGTGTATGCGTGCCGTGCTTTGCTTAGAAAATGATGGAAGAAGAAAAACTTGTGGTAAAAAGAGAAATAATATTTTGTTTGTGTATTGATGAATTGAGTTGCAGGGAAAGAAATTTCAAAAAGGAAAAATATTATTGCCAAGTATACTGCAAGGGTATATAAACTTCGGCATAGCCGAAGTTAGCTTCTTTGATATTTTTAAATTAAAACCAGAGGGCCGGGGCTAACTTCGACCGCGTCAAAGTTTGTATACCCTTGCAACTTTTTTGGTAACTTTTTTCTTACCTATAGCCATCAAAGTGGAAAAACGTTTAAGCTAAAAGGACTAATGTGTCCGAAAGAACGGCCTACAATCTTAGTTTTTCTTCTGCATAGGAAATAACGAAGATATTGATCAAAGTCACTGTTTTCCACCGATCGTTCCTATGGGAGCTATATGATATAGTTACCCGATCCTTATCAAATTTGGCACAGCCATTAACAGATATATTAAACTATCAAATGTTTAATTTGAAAGCAATCGCGTCAAAAGTAACGAAGTTATTGACAAAAGTCACTGTTTTCGAAAGATCGTTCCTATGGGAGCTATATGATATAGTCACCCGATCTTGATCAAATTTGGCATAGTCTTTTATATGTGTAATTAACTCACCAATATTAAATTTCACGACAATAGCTCAGAAAATAACGAAGTTTTAATAACTTCTTAAGAAAAGTCACTGTTCGTGACTTTGCCATTTGTATGGGAGCTATATGATATAGTGATCCGATCCGGCTGAATCCGAGATATACAACGCCTGCAGTATATACAAGCCTACATGCAAAATTTCAGCTCTGTAGCTCCAACGGTCGAGGAGGAGTTTGCGTTGATCCAGACGGACGGACGGACGGACGGACATGGCTATTTGAACTCGTCTCGTCGTGCTGATCAAGAATATATATACTTTATATGCTCGGAAATGCTTCCTTCTATGCGTTGCACACTTTTGACCAAAATTAATATACCCTTTTTGCAAGGGTATAAATATGATAAAGCGGATGCAAAACTTCTCAACGCTTATTATTTCGTTTGTTTCCTTCAAGTTGGTTTAAAGTTGGTATGTTTTTGCACAAAAGCATTATTTAAACATGTTCATAGTATTGAGAAAATAAACATACTTATATCATGTTTTTATGATTTTTACCACAACAAAAAATGTAAAGGCAGAAGTTAATTAGCCTATTTTACGTCTTTATGATTTTGTAAAGGCATAAAAAATGAATCCAAACAAAAATCATCAAAAGACTTATTTCCCTATTAGACATTTGGGTCTCAGTAGGACCCAGGCACGAGAAGAGATGGGGCGTGCTATTCACATGCCTTACAAGCCGAGGAGTTAACCCGGAAATTGCCGCATCACTGTCAACTGAATCATTTCTATCTGTATTGAAGTCGTTTGTAGCCAGAAGGGTGATGAGTGAGATATCAACCCTCCCACTTAACTGCACATGGGCGGTGTTTGGGAGCGACTGGTACGCTCAACTAAATCTATACTTTGATAGAGAAAGGAACAGTTGTTAGGAGGAGCGTTTGACGACGTAGAGAAAATTTTGAATTCAAGGCCTCTGACCTATGTGCCTTTAGAAAGCACCGAATCATACCCATTGACGCCGAACCATTTTCAAAAAGCTAGTTCTAGTCGCCTAAGTGAGTGCGGTTCATTGGAACAGTGAAATCGCTTCACGAAATCAGATGCATCAAAGAAATATAAAATATCAAAGAAGCTAACATCGGCTATGCCGAAGTTTATATACCCTTGCAGTCCTTGGTAATAATAATTTTGCATGTTCAAAATTTGTTTTCTGCAACTCAATTCATCAATATACAAACAAAACAATTTTACTCTCTATTTTACAATTTGTTCTTCTTCTTCCCTTATTCCCAAAGCAAAGCAACGCACGCATACACATACAGTTCATGTAGCGTTGCGTCTGTGTGTGTTATATTTATCCGATCACATTCGAATTTTGGGATTCGGGGTTTTATATTCAATATTATCACATATGTAAATTTCATAGCATACTCCGATTTTTATGAAAATGTTTCTTCTAGTTCTTCTAGAGCTATATGATGTAGTGGTCCGATTCTTATGTTTTTCATACTTTATTTTTCCCGGGTAATAAAAAAACCCGAAAAAAAATTTCAGCCCGATAGCTCTTAAGACGGTTGAGTAAAACGCATACGCACAGACGGACGGACGGACAGACGGACATGGCTATATCGACTCAGCTTCTCATACTGATCAAGAATATATATACTTTATGGGGAAACGTCTCCTTCTGTGCGTTACAAACATCTGACCAATTTTAAAATACCCTCTGCAAGGGTATAAAAGGCAAAAAAAAAATGAAAACCCAAAACTAGCTAGTTTCGGGCGGGGGTTAAACCAGAGTTTCGTCGATTTTAGGCACGACCTCTACCCGTTAAAACCCGTCGAGCTGCTTGTAGTCCACTCGGCGTTTTACTTATAAGTCACCAAAGCTATAACTTTAAAGCCGATTTATTAGGAAAATATAGAAAAGTGCGCCGAAATATTTCACACAGCTTCAAATGACTGGGTATTCTATAACATATCCAAAATTCATCCGAATCGGTGATTTGCATACCTGAAGTTCCACTTGTTAGTACACACAGCCTTGATCCAACAGTTTTTTGTTTGTCGTTCTCTCTTTCACACCGATTTGCAAGTACATTCGCGCATTGGGTTTCTTTTTGATACATTTTTATACATTTTTACCTGTGCCTTTTAAGAAAAAAAGTTTTTAAAGTGCTTGTGTGGGGAAAAAAAAACGAAGTTCGTGTGCATTGGTCCTCACATATGTGATGTAGAAAGCTGCATGAATGATAGAAAAATCAATTCGAGTTAACAATATTCAAAACCAAATGAATGAATTAAATGAATTTGAAAATCAACTGTGCGACGTAAAAATCAGTCGCACAACATTCAAACGAAACAAAACGAATTGAATGAGATATAAAGTAAGTCAATGATTTGTTATGATTCGAATGGATTCGAGTCCCAATTCTGATTTTAGTATTTAGTATTTATTTTTATTGTATATTTTTGAACTATACATATGTGATTACTATACGACTAGTGTGGTAGGTGGCAACTAGTGAAAGACATCTTGAAGGTAGATCCATCGTGAATATGAATAATTTGCGAATTGTATTTTTTATAATATATTAAATAACCTTATTTTGTTTTTTCTGGGTTGTGGCAACTAGAAAATCCTTCTATATTAAATATTAAAATTTTAATAGCCTTTATTTCACCATTATATTTCCCTACATTTTCGTTAAAATCTTACAACCCCCGCCCGAAACTAGTTAGTTTTGGGTTTTCATTTTTTTTTGCTTTTTTAATAATTATTTTTGTTTAATAGCGAAATAGGTCTTTTGATGATTTGTAATTGGAAACATTTTTTATGTATGTTGAAATTATTGTAGATGCAAATTATTATTATTAACTATTAGGCAAGTTTAAAATATGATAAAGCGGATACAAAACTCCTTAACGCTTTTAGAAGAAAATCGAGAAATTTCATCAAAAGAAGATTGCACTAAAGTAAAATCCCCGTCAAAGACGGTGCAATTATTAGACAAAAATAATTATTGAAAAAGCAAAAAAAAAATGAAAACCCAAATCTAACTTGTTTCGGGCGGGGGTTGAACCAGAGTTCCGTCTATCGGAATGTCGAGTAAGTTCTATCTTTAGCAATTTAAAAAGTTCTACATTTTTTAGAGTTTCATTGTTTTAAAAAAGTTTTCTTCTTCTTGCTCCTGTGCCAAATGGTCTACCTGGAACAAACAAGTTCAGGTAAACCCATTTTAAAACTGTTTTTATTGTTTGTAGAATCTTTCTCCCTTCCATCGACTCCTTCCAAAGTCGTATTTTCTCTCTCTGAATTAAAATGGCAAAAAGTCCGAAGCCTCTAATTATAGGCGTATTTCAAATCTGTCTGCTATTCCGAAAGCTTTTAAGGAAATCATAACTTTGCCATTCTAACATTTTTTGACAATCAATGGATTTAAAAATGCCAATCAAACTGATGTCATATACACTGACCTCAGCAAGTCTTTTGATTTTGTAAATCACATAATATTACTTTCTAAACTGCACGTCTTCGGGTTTGCACCTCTCTTCTTTTCTTGGTCTTTAGGTCTTATTATTCCAATTCCATTGTTGTGACATCTAGTGTACCTAAAAGTAGCCATTAGCCCTCTGTATTTCACACTGTTTATTAACGATCGTCCATTACTCATTATTTATTCGCTTGTGCTTATGTATGCTGACGATGACAATCTTTGCCTTACCTATACAAAAATGAAGTAAGTAAGTCGTCTCGCCGACTTAGGTGTACCATACACCAGTAAAGCAAATATATCAACTTTATTAAACAAATGCATTTTCACATGCTTTTTACAAGCATATTTTAGTATCTCGCTCACTTAATCATACGAGCACCCTAGCGCCCCACCAGCCAACGGCGAACTCCTGCCTTATGGAAAAACGTTTATATGCATAACTCGACTGTTTTTTGTCCTATTTTGATCACATTTGGTATTTTGCTAGATATTAGTATTAAATTTAAGTGTGCCAAATTTGATTGCATAAGGTAAAAAAATAGGAGAGATAATCAAGTTTTTTAAAATTACGGGGCGGAAAAGGGCGTCCCAAAATCTTTATACATACAAAATGTGTGCATTTAGTAAGCAAATATACATACCACATATGGTGTCTTCAGCTGGAATAGTTTTTGAGATAAATGCTTTTTTTCAATTGCGGGGGCGGAAAGGGGCGTGGCAAAAATTTGAAATAAACTTGATCACTCTATACACTACACGAGTCTACATACCAAATTTGGTGTCTCTAGCTCTTACAGTCTCCGAGATATAGGTGTTTATACGGACAGACGGACGGACGGACGGACGGACAGGCGGACAAGGCTTGATCGACTCGGCTGTTGATCCTGATCAAGAATATATATACTTTATGGGGTCGGAGAAGCTTCCTTCTGCCTGTTACATACATATTGGCGACTTTAATATACCATTTCACCCTATGGGTGTATGGTATAAAAAGATGAAGAAGAAGAAGAAAAAACCGCCAAAGTCTATATCGTCGACGACCATCCTAATAGACTCTGATGACAGCTCCTTTGATATTCGAGAAAATCGATGCAATATAACTGACTGACAACTCTGTCAATCAATTTGCTCTCCTCACTTCGGCTGATGGCATTTTACATTTTTGGCATTTTGCATTTTACAAAAGTCATAGCTTGTAAACCGATAAAGCTATTAACAAAAGCTTGTGATAAAGCTCCCCCAAGCTTCAAAATAAATGTTTGTCAAGAGTGCTGGGTGTTCGTGGTGCTGTAATATTCAAGGTCGAATATTTGCAAGCATGTTTTTCCTTCAAAAATTGAGCGAAACCCGGTTTTTTTCAATCACAAACAGAATTTTTCATTGTCTTAAGCACATTTAAGACATTTTAATGTCTTTTTTAAACTTTTTGACATAATTACAAAAAATAAATTATTAAAAAATTTTTTTTAGGTTAATTTTGAAAATTTGCTGTTGTCGGCTGATTTTTTTCCAAATAATTTTCAATATTTACATCATATATTTCGTAATCGCAAATATCTCAGCGATGCAATAAGTGGGTCCCAAGAAGCTGCCAGCATGTTAAAAAGGGCTTTATTTTGTCTAACACGAGAAGTTTTTAATGGATTAGTGTATCTGAATATAATAAATATATAAGATGGAAAAACTAAAAGCAACACGCACCAAGTTAAAGTCCAGCCTCACGCGGCTGCTGACCCCTTCCGGAGAATCCGCCTGAGAACTGCACAGTGGATGTGGTGGATACTATGATGACCAGACTCGACAACGTGTGGAAGGAGTTTGATCGGTCCACTGATGATATGTTTGATTTTCAAGAATCGCAAGGGTACGAAGACCCCATGGGTGACTACGGAGACTATGAGATGAAGTACTTAACTGCACAACTGCATTTAAAGGAACTGGGAAAATTGGTTAACCCAGTAAAAGCAACTAAGGTCGTGGACTCCAGTGAGGGAGTCAACGAAGTAGTGTCGCAGATACTACAGATGGAACTTCAACGGGAGTTTTATGAAAGCATGACAGTAAGTGGAGCTGCCTGTTCGGCGTTAGGGGGACAGGTCCAGCTGCCCAAATTACACATCAAGCCTTTTGGTGGCGACTACCTGGAGTGGCCAGCCTTTAAGGATTTATACGAGAGTACCATTCACAACAGGGGGAATCTAAATAAAGCTCATAAGTTTCAATATCTCAAGTCTTTTCTCTGTGATGAGGCTGCAAGTTTAATAAATCATTTGCCGTTAACAGGAGCGGCGTACGGCTTGGGCAGGCCTAATGGAACGTTATGATCGACCTCGTCATGTCGTTAACTCGCTTTTGGATAATTTTAGACGTCTACCATCAACAAGGGTGACAGATGTATCCGTTCTACGAAAGATTGCCGATGGGGCGAGTGAAGTTGTACGTGGATTAGATGCACTTGGCCAAACTAATCGCGACTGCTGGGTGATATATTTTCTACTGGATAAAATTGATGTAGAGTCTCAATGCAAATGGGTGTCCTACAGCCATGAGGGGACATCTCCAACTATTAAGGATTTTCTTAGATTTCTCGGAGAACGTTGCAATGAGTTCGAATTAAGCCGCTGCGAACAAGTCGCACAATCAAACGTTAAGAAATATACTCGGATACTGATTTCCACAGACTCAAGAGGGTGTTTTAAATGTGAGTCTAAGGGGCATAATATATACAACTGTGACCAGTTCTTGGCCCTCTCCGTGGAGAGGCGTTACTCATTTGCTAAGGAGAAACGTTTGTGTTTCAGTTGTCTAAGGCCTGACCATGGTATTTCAAGATGTGAATCCAAGTATAGATGCAAACATTGTCAGGACAAACACCACACGCTGTTACATCGCCAAGTCGAAGAAAAGAGCATTAATCCCACAGCAGCCATGATTGCCGAAACTAAGCAAGTAAAGAAGTCCAATCTATAGAATCACAGAGTTATTTAGCACGTTCTGCGGTAAATCAACAGCCGCGAGGAAAACCAAGCAGTGTATTGCCCACAGCTCTAGTTTTGGCATTGAATTCAAAGGGATCATACACCACTTGTCGTGTTCTCTTTGATAGTAGATCAGAACTATCATACATATCGGAGCATTGCATGCGATCACTGGGCCTCTTACGCTCACCATCTCGAATACTTGTCTCAGGAATTTCGTCAATCAAGGCCGATACTACAAGAGGGGTCAGCGCAGTACATTTGAAATCAAGGTTCTCGAAGGAAACACTACATATTACCGCTCATGTTTAAGGTAAGATAACCACTCTATTGCCAAAGGATGAAGTCGACCCGGCCGTTTTGAAAGTTTTCGATGGGGTAGAACTGGCTGATCCACCGGTCCGTGTGGTCCGTATTCACAGGAGAGAAGGTATTAGATAAACATGGAAACATAATTGCAATATTCGGGTGGGTGGTCACCTCAATTGCAGCTAAACAAGGATCAAATACAGCATCTCTGTTATCAACGATCGAAATAAATACATCGCTCCAAAGGTTTTGGGAATTGGAAGAATTAAGTGTAAGTTTACCGCCCACTGCTGATGATCTGAAGGTCGAGAATCATTTTCGCTCTACACACTTTCGTGACTCAAATGGAAGGTATAGTGTTGAGCTTCCATTTAAGAACTCGGATGTTAAGTTTGCAGATACTCTTCAGGGAGCAACATCACGATTTTATTCAGTAGAACGTCGACTTCAGAGGAAGGAAGGTTAAAGGAAGAGTATACCAAGTTCATGCGCGAATACATGGCTTTGGGACACATGCGCATCCTTGATGAGTCAGAGAAGACGAGTGCACCTAAAGACCACGTGTTCTATATGCCTCACCATCCGGTTATTAGTACGAAATTGAGAATTGTATTTGATGGATCTTATAAAAATAAGAGTGGCAGATCACTAAATGATGAGTTACTAGTGGGCCCAAGTATTCAGCGTAACCTAATGGATGTGTGTTTACGCTTTCGACTTTATAAGTTTGTGTTTTGCGCAGACATCATTTAAATGTTTAGGCAAATATGGATTTCTGAAAATCACCGAAATTATCAACGAATCGTATGGAGAGAAAACCCAACTGAAGAGCTGCAACATTACCAGCTTTGTACTGTAACTTATGAAACAGCCTGTGCACCGTTTTTAGCTGTACGTGTGTTAGAACAACTTGCCATCGATCTAAAGCATAAATATCCAACAGCTGCCAAGATTCTATTGGAAGATTTCTATGTGGTCGATGTCCTGACCAGAGCAAACACGGAAGACCAACTTATACGTAACAAGGATGAACTTATTCAACTATTAGGTAGCGCACAGCTGGAGCTTGGGAAATGGGTATCCAATACCCACGGAATCGGTCCTTTAGAAGAAGCAGCAGCGACAAGTGTGACTAGAGATGCCTCCTCCGTCAAGGTATTAGGAATACATTGGGAACCAAAGTCTGACATCTTCACATATGGTATAAGGCTGAGCGAATGCACAGAAAGTTCAAAAAGACAAGTATTATCAGACGTATCACGCATATTTGACCCGCTTGGTCTACTGGCGCCGGTCATTGTTCAATTCAAGATCCTTTTCCAAGAGCTCTGGCTTCTTAATCTAGATTGGGATTCATCGCTTCCAACTAAGCTGGCAGACCGATGGCGTAAGTATCGCGAAGACATTAACAACATAAGGCAGTTAAAGATACGGCGTCATATTGGGTATGTCGGCAAACGAATAGAGTTACACGCCTTCTCAGACGCCTCAATAAAAGCATACGCAGCAGTCGTAAACTCTCGGATCGTGAACCAGGATAGCAGCATAGAGGTTTCACTGATTGCGGCGAAAACACGGGTCGCTCCACTTAAGCAGCAATCGCTCCCTCGTTTGGAATTATGTGTCGCACTTCTGCTAAGTCGGCTGATCGCATCAATTAAATTAGCTTGGAAGGATCTAGAAAGCACCGTATATGCTTGGTGTGATTCGACAATTGTGTTGGCATGGCTGAATCACTTGCCAGCTAGTTTGAAGACGTTCATTGGCAATCGTACTGCCGAAATATTGGAAGTAATACCAAGGGACTCGTGGCGCTATGTTAATACCAAGCAGATCCCCGCAGACTGCGCTTCTAGAGGAATGCTGGCTGAGGACTTACTCCCGTTTACTCTCTGGTGGAAGGGTCCCGACTGGCTGGCTGAGACACATCTTAACTTAGGTAACGAAGATGATATACAATTCTCTAACTTAATTTCAGATGACGAGTACCGAAAAGAGCTGAAGGCTACAGTATTAGTTACTCTCGCGGAAACCATGAACAAGTCATCTCCCGTCGAAGAACTTATTGGTCGTGTTTCTTCCTGGCCTAGACTTGTGCGCATTGTGGCATACATACACGATTCATCCGACACATGAAAAACCCCCAAGAAAAGTCAGACACTTTCGCCGTAACCTATGACGAGTACAAGGCAGCCAGGAACCTATGTTTGCAGCAAGCTCAAGACGAATGGCATAAAGAACGAAATGCTCTACAAAATGAAGGATGCGTACCAAAAGCCTCGAAGCTGTGTACCCTGATGCCGATTCTAGATGACAGTGGGCTACTACGTGTAGGAGGTTGCCTCAATAATTCAGAGTTATCATATTCAGCCAAGCATCCGCTTATCTTGCCGAGGAAGCATCGCATATCTCACCTGATTTTGGAACACGAGCATTAACATAATCTACACCCAGGAGTTTCGGCCCTCTTTGTCATAATTCGTCAACGTTTCTGGGTAATGGGAGCCAGAAATCTGATTCGTAAAGTTACTCACAACTGTATAAAGTGCTTCAGACAGCGAGCACATACCAGCAACCAACTAATGGCCGCACTACCGGCAGTGAGAGTTCGGCAAGCATTTCCGTTCGAAAATACAGGCTGTGATTATGCTGGCCCAATCATGATGAAGACACATAAGGGAAGGACCGCTCGATAGGAAAAAGGATACATATGTCTCTTCGTATGCATGGCAGCCTCAGCTTTACACATGGAGCTTGCAACAGACCTTAGCACTGATACATTTTTGGCTGCTCTTAGACGTTTCATTTCACGGCGAGGCAAATGTGTGACGATGTTCAGCGACAATGGACGAGCCAACTTCGTGGGAGCCAAAAGAAGTCTTAACGAAATGGAACAATTAGTTCAATCCCAGCTGCACAATAACAAGATAGCAGAGGCGTTATCGATCGAAGGCATCAACTGGTAGTTCATACCGCCACATGCGCGTCACTGGGGAGGAAAATGGGAATCGGCTATGCGCTCTGTGAAGCTTCATTTACACCGAGTAATCGGCCACGCCGTTCTTACATTCGAACAAATGCATACGTTGTTAACACGGGTGGAAGCGGTGATCAACTCACGGCCTCCTTGTGCCACTTCCAATACAGACGTTGGATATCTTTCGCCCGCTCACATGCTGATCGGTCGTCCTTACACCACAGTGCCAGATGGAGATTTGGACCAAGTGCCGGCAAACCGATTGGATTACTGGCAGCAATCTCAGGCCATCTTGAGTACCTTACGTCGTTGCAGCAGAGGCCAAAATGGTTAATGAAATCGGCAAACCCGAAGCCTGATGATCTCGTACTAGTAAAGGATTCTCATACTCCTCCGGCTTCATGGATCCTGGCCCGCATTATCGAGACGATTCCTGGCGCAGACGGTCTAGTACGAGCACTTAAGTTAAAGACAGCTACAGGAGAGATGACCCGTCCCAGAACCATGGTGGCTCCCCTGCCAGTTTCAGAAACATTGTTTCAGGGCCCGGCGGTATGTTGAAGAACGATTGCTGAATTCTTAAACTTAAATTTATTTGAATGTAAGCGATCTTTGTATTTTATTATTTTTAACTTTAAGTTGCATGGTCACACCGATTTTGGCTGATGCAATATCAAGCGTGTGGTGAAAACGAAAAATGTATGTTGAGTTAGTTAATTGCTTATTGGTCAACAGAAACCATCACAGGGAATAAAACAAAAACCTATTTTATAATACAAAACGAACCAGCAAAGTTAATTTATGCATCATTAAGGTGTTTTATCGGTTTTTGTTTCTCATGGTCGAGGAAGTGTGTAAGCTAGCTTCAGAATAAAATCTATACACTTTATTCTGCAATGCAACGGAGAAATTCCATATTCGTAGCATATTCTCCATACTCATTAAATCGTCG
>NW_025814201.1:0-41253 GCF_018902025.1 Drosophila willistoni
TGCTCTCCCAGAACATGAGCTACATAAGTAAAAAGAAGACAGAGATAAGGAATAAAGGACTACACTAAATAGATATTTTTATGCAGAGGTGATGGGTGTTATTCGAAGGACCTAGATGTCATTGCCTTCTCTTTACCCACCAACCTTGTAATACCTAAGGAAATTCAGTATTACCCATATGTGGCTGTTAAATCTTTTACATCAGGTGCTCCAAATAAACTAACTCAGCAATTCATCATTTCATACATATATTCAAATTCAAAGAAAAAATTGGCATATGCCATTAAGATAAGAAGATAACATCGGATTTCGTATCCCACTTAGATAATAGGAGCATTAACAATAATTTCAAATATAGATAATTCCTAACTAATTCGGTGAGAGGAATCGTACAAAATGTGTGTTGTTTTATAAGTATAAATTTGATCTAAACTAAATTTTACGTTAAGCTTTATTTATTTAAAATAAAAAAAAAAACTAACTCTGTGGTCGCGGCAAGCGGTTATATTTCGCCAATAGATTTTATGCGGCTATGCGTACTTACAGTTTGTAGAGTCCAATCCAGTCAGCAGGCCTGATGATGGGCGGAGCACTAGAGGCTGTTCAAATTAATCAACGTTATGATTTTCAGAACCTGCTATATAGAGATGTCATTATAAATATTGTACTTATAAATTTGAACACATGTTTGTACGATCTTAAAGAAAATGAAAAACGGCTGTTAGAGGGCTTGGGGGTGAGGTTGGGGTCATCAAAGCTGGGTTTTGAATCTGCGGCAACGTCTTCCAGCAGAAATCTCCGGTCTTTGTTGCGAGGGGCTATCCCGTGTCCTAAGGTGAAACATCCACTCCAACGAGGGTTCGCCTAGGAATTAGGCTGGCTGGGTACGCTCCACACAACAATATGTGTGCGCACTTATGGCCAAATCGCTCTCCAACAATTTATCCTATGGTCAGTTCATGGACTGGGCCGACATTTATTTGGTCGTAGTCCCAAAAGTCCGACATGAAACCATGGATGGGGTCGTCTTCTGGCCTTATGGTGGCTAACACAATGAGTACGCGCTTGCCTTTAACGGAGGCAGAACAGCGCTGGCAGTGGCGTTTTATTTTCGTTACTTAATTAAAATTGGAACTCGAAAAAAAAGAGGCGTGGACTTATGTATGTCCATGAGGGTACCGGAGTGTTACGTCACTACACGTGCATTGCTTGCACTTGCGGTTTTTTTTTTTGCGTTCTCCCTCCTCTTTTCGCACAACTGCACTCTAGCTCAGACCATTCTAGACTCCCTGCACACTATTCAAGCTCAATTTTTGGGCACTTGTCTTGTATGAGCTTTTCTATGGAATTGGATCGTGTAAGCTCGGTCCAAAAAAAAAGCTCAAGGTCAATTCGGCTTAGAAATAGTGTATGTTAAATATATTCGTCTAGCTAGCAGATTTATATAATTTAATGTTTGCAACAGCGCACCCTTACAATGGAGCGTTTGCTATCAGATCCGTCGCGTTCATTACTTCATTACATATACCGTAAAATGGATCTTCTATTGCCGGTTGGGCTATATTTTCATTACTACGAAACATTTTAAATGTGTATGTTCCAATAAATTTTACTAAATATAAAAAACTTTTCTCAATATCACTAAGGTCTGTCTTTCCTCTTGCTCAACTTTTTCATAGATGTCTAATCTTTATCTGGATCTAAATGTTTATTTTCTTTCTTTGGTCTTACTGTATCTAATATGCCTATTGCTGATTTGAAGGTGGATAAGCTTGAATGACTGGACTATATCCGAAACTTCCAGAACATAGTAATTCCAAAATAAATCTTCCATGCCTATCTAAAACAAATTTTTACTACCATAGCATTTCCTGAAATATCTAGGCTAGGCTATCACAAAACTCACTTGGTCGACCAATCCTCATTCGGAATTGCAATCGCATTTCCAAAGATCGTACTCGTGCGCGATACCAAAATACTTTCTAGAATATGCACAATAACTTGTAATCAATTGGAACTTTAGTTGTTCCTAAAAATTGTAAATATGGATGGACTATTCGAGCTTTGTGGGACGACCCATTATTTGAGAATTTCCTCAAATGTTTGAAAGTGGTTTGTTTATGATTTGTTGGTCGTGCCCCACGTTGGGCGCAATTATTAATATATGTAGTGACCAGAATGGGTTATGGTTCATAGTTCTCGCTCAACCTAGTTAACATCTAAAAGTCCCGAGTGTTAGTGGACATAGTTCTTTTTACAAGAACTTCATTTTAGAAGTAGAGGCACTAAGGTTGGGGATAAGTCTTTATCATAGCCGGATCATCCGAAAGCGTTATGCTTCGTTGCGCTCATTAGTTGTTGAATTGACAAAATGATTGAACCACCAGTGTGATCAGGTTAGAGGGTGCGCATTGTTGCTATGCTCGGTTTAGCTCGTCGGATTGGTCGGGGTTCTTTCTCCCCTTTTCACACTCACTATCATTAATAAATTTAATGCGCGTTATGAAAACTAATCTAACTACTAAAAGTTAAAGGTGATGTTACTATTATTACTATTGCTGAGGTGCCAATTCACCACAACCTAAAGAAAGAAGACAAACATGAATCTAAATAGAGAATGTGAGAGAACTTAGATGTGAGGAGTCTCTCTTCTTTAGCCACCCGACCACCTGAACAGTTGTCATGTTCTAATTCAAAGGTTGTCCCAAAACAATGTAGTTTTATTTCTTTTATGACATCTTATGAAAGTTCAGCAAGGATACATGACAGACCATATTAGAGTAACTCAAGTTTCGAACATAATTTGGGTTTCTTTACTTATTTCCTAAAAAGTTAGGCAAAATTTCATATTTTTAACTTCATTACTTTCAAATCCAAAAAAATTACTTAAATTACTAATATCTTAAATATATAAAAGAAGGAAACGGTTGTGCTAGTTCAAACCATATGGGGATATTTCAAATGTAATATATATATATGTATATAAAAATTTTAAAGGATTAACACTTTACTCACGACTTTGGCTTACTTCACAGTATTTCGTTGTAATCGTTGGGCCCAAGATGACGTTGAATTTGCTGTGGTGTGGTTTTTAAACAAGTTTTAGATTAATTATATAACTGACAAAGAAATATACTCCATAGGTTACCTTACGCATATCGCTTCATTAGAACAAACAATTAAAGTAGGATTCTTAACTAGAGATAACTTAAAACTATAAAAAAAGTTAAAAGCTCGTAATGAGCGAAAATGAACTAAATTTAAATTGTTCGGTTTAAGTCCGTTGCTTCAGGAACGTTAGGTTATAATTGATTCCAATCGAATGACAAAGTGTGAATCTTTACAGATTAGGAGAGATACGGACTCAATTTAACACTCTCTTTAAATACATTGGGGTTTATTTATTTAGACGATTTTCATATTTTTGTTTGGCCTACGAGCGACATGTGCGAGGTAGTGTATTTACGTGACCATATGACAACGACTAATTTTCAGCAGTCTAGGCAGCTCCCTCTCAAGACGGTGTATGTGGATTTTAGGTTCTTGGCCTAATTCATGGCCTTCCTTCAGCGCCTTACGTCACTGTATGTGAACCTTGGGGCGTTCGTCGCCTCAAATTTTGAAAACTTCAGCCACCAAATTCCGAGGCCTAGGCATTCTCTTAGCGCTAGTACGGATATTCGGTACTTTGTTACGGCTGGGACTGTGAAAACATGAATTTAGTTTACCCGGTCAGGGAATCATAACCTCACTTAAATATAAAAACCAGAGGGCCGGGGCTAACTTCGACCGCGTCAAAGTTTGTATTTCTTGCAACTTTTTTGGTAAGTTTTTCCTTACCTATAGCCATCAAAGTGTAAAAACGTTTAAGCTAAAAGGGCTAATGTGTCCGAAAGAACGGCCTACAATCTTAGCATAGGAAATAACGAAGATATTGATCAAAGTCTCTGTTTTGCACCGATCGTTCCTATGGGAGCTATATGATATAGTAACCCGATCTTTATCAAATTTGGCACAGTCATTAACAGATATATTAAACTAACAAATGTTTAATTTGAAAGCAATCGCGTCAAAAGTAACGAAGTTATTGACAAAAGTCACTGTTTTCAAAAGATCGTTCTATGGGAGCTATATGATATAGTAACCGGATCTTGATCAAATTTGGCATACTCGTTTATATGTATTATAAACTGACCATATTAAATTTCACGACAATAGTTTAAAAAATAACGAAGTTATTAAGAAAAGTCACTGTTCGTGACTTTGCGGTTTGTATGGGAGCTATATAATATAGTGGTCCGATCCGGCTGAATCCGAGATATACAACCCTGCAGTATACAAGCCTACATGGAAAATTTCAACTCTGTAGCTCTAACGGTCTAAGAGGAGTTTGCGTTGATCCAGACGGACGGACAGACGGACAGACGGACGGACGGACGGACGGACATGGCTATATGAACTCGTCTCGTCATGTTGATCAAGAATATATATACTTTTTTTGGTCGGAGATGCTTCCTTCTATGCGTTGCACACTTCTGACCAAAATTAATATACCCTTTTTGCAAGGGTATAAAATATCACCTTTTAACTCTTTCACTTTTAATAAACTAACCGAACGGTTAGGTTTGGCACTGCACTGGTCTTCAACTTTGCACCGATATTGGCTAATAGCCTGGTAATTATTTTTTTATTTGTGCACCACCACGTGGTATTACGACTTGAAATTTCTTTAAGTAAAAATCACTATATAATTTATGCAACTTATCGCTTCGGCAGAACAGAATAGAATAAAATTTTGAGCTTAAGCACGCGTCTTATGCAAAAGAATTTGCGAACAGAAAATTTTCTTCCTTTAGAAAGTTAAATATTTTAGAGGAAAATCCGGTCACTACAATATACATATATGTGAGTTGAGTGGGCTTACTCAACTAAGTTTATTTATTAATTTAATTTAATGTAGTTTTGAAAAGTTACAAATATTTAAGTCTTAATCGGCTGCTTCGGTTCGCTTGCTTTTTTCTCTCACTGCTGTCTGCTGTACCCTGCAACTTCAACTGTCTCTCTCTCGTGTTCTTCTCTTCTGCTGTCTGCTGTACTCTCTGTTGCTCTCCTGCTAAACTCTGCTGTTAAAGATCATCTATCCGCTTGCTGTTGTTAAGCCTCTCCCATCGTACCTTACATTCGGCCATTCCTGATCATTCATCTGTCCCAGATGATAAATCGTCTTCGTTGTCCTTAATATAGCGCCACATTTTATATAGTCGCAACTGGTAGAAGTATTTGTAGGCCCTTCGACATCCGCTGCTTTCCTTACGTCGTATCTACCATTCCTCTTTACCTGCGTCACCTCATAAGGACCTAAATATTCTAAATAACTGCGTCCTGCTTATGGCGACTAAGTCTCCAACCTGATATCCGGCCTCTGGCTTTCTTTTACTGTCAAAGTGCTTCTTATAAGACTTCTGCGCTTGTATAATTTCAGCTTTCGCGTTCTGCCTCATTAGTTGGCGTTCTTCATCAAAGCGTTGGTACATGTTTCTTCAAGTAGCTGTATTAAACTGTCTGCTGGTTTGTTGTTCATCTTCACACCATGAGCTCGAACGGCGATTTTTTTGTCGTTGTATGCGTCTGAGAATTTACCGCTCTCTGTACTTCTGGAACTGCCTTAAACCACTTTTTGGATCGCTTTCGGAAATCTTTGCAATAACCGACAAAATTTTTCGATTTACTCTCTCCACCTGTCCATTTCCAGAGGAACTCCCTTGGTCCATACATGCTCTATGCATTCGTTTTCATATGCTCCGCAAACAAGTTGGCCGTAAATGCTGAGCCTCTGTCGGAAACTATACGCACAGGATTTCCGAAGATTTGTGACCATATATCTATTTTTTTTAGCGCTTCCTCGCAGCTTGTAGTTTTGGTCGGAAACAGCCAAATAAACTTTGTAAAAGCATCAACCATCGCCAAGATGTATTTATACTGCTTCGTAGTGGCGTCCATGGGGCCTAAGTGGTCAATATGCAACGTATGAAGTGGTTGGTCTCCTTTATCAACATAATTTAGGAAACCCTCTTTCTTGCCCAGTTTTTTGTTAAAAATTATACATTTCACACAGTTATCTACAATCTGCTGAACCTTTTGTTCGAGATGGGGAATCAAAAGATACACCATATTTTTGAGCGAGTAAATAAGAGCGTCCATAATCACCGCCTTTTCCATCTGCTTCGGAACAACAAGGAGATCGTTACCGTTTTCTTCCCTGTAAAGAAGTCCACCTTTCATCTTGTATCCCTCAAATGGACGGATGCCTAAAATCTCCACAATGGCTTTAATAGTATCATCTTTAGCTTTGCTGCTTTTATACGTGCTGTAATCTCCAGAGAAGCCACCATTATACAAGGATTGCGACTTAGGCAGTCAACATGCTTTAGCCTTTCCCCTGGTCGATGTTCTACTTCGTAGTCAAAGTCTTGAAGATATATTATCACTGTGTTACTGATCTCGGTACATCCACCTTCTTCAGCGTTTGTTTGAATGCAGAGCAATCCGTTACCAACTTAAATGGCAAGCCCAGAAGGTTGCCTGAATTTCTTTACTGCTAAATATATGGCCTTCGCTTCAAGAATATAACTGTGTTGCCGTGACTCTGATTCGTTTTGGCTCCAGAAGTGAACTGGATGCAGTTTGCCTTCTGACCATTGCAAGAGTCCGCTCCGTATCCATCCTTTGATGCATCCGTATGTAACTCAGTCTTGCTCCTCTGACGTATAGCTCAGCACAGGCTCTGTAGTCAATGCATTCTTGAGTAATTGAAATGCTTTTATCTGAGAATCGCCCATTTTGGAGCTAACATTCTTCCGCAAAAGGTCGGTTAATGGGCGTGCTATTTGGGATAATTTAAGATAAATTTCCTGAAAAATCCAGTTAATCCCAAAAATCCTTCACTGCCCTGACGTTTTTTGGCATCGAAAACCTGCTGACGGGCCAATTCCATTTTCTATGTTGTGACCCAAGAAGTATATCTTAGTCTGCATAAAGTGACATTTCCGCCATTTAATCTTCAATCCAAATGATCCAGCCTTCTCCAAAACGCGTGACATTTTGTCAAAGCACTTTTTGGAGTCTCAGCGTGAATAATTATGTCGTCCATATATAAATCGAGAACATCATTGTTTACCAACTCTTGAAATATATGATTTACATAGCGAATAAAAACGGCTGGCGAATTGCGGAATCCGAACGGGGCTCTGTTGAATTCGTACAGACCCGTTTTCGTGATAAGAGCAGTGTATTTTTTACTCTCCTCTTCAATGGGGTCATGGAAGAAGCCGTTCTCCAAATCATCACCGTAAACAACTTGGCGTTCTGCAATTTATCCAGCACATCATCGATTACCGAACAGGAAAACAGTCCTTTAAGACCATTAGGTTCAGCTTACGAAAATCAACGCAGATACGCCGCGTACCATCCTTCTTGTTTACTAGTACCAGGCGACTAGCGTAGTTCGATGAAGACGGACGTATGATTCCGGCTGCTAACCATTCATCGATCTGCTTCTCTACATCGATTTCTTCAGCAATTGCCAATCGGCTTGGAGACTGGCGAAAAGGAGTTATTTCTCCATCGAGAAATAACCAGGGATACATCGGCTCCCGTATCCACCAAGCATTCCACATCGACTCCATTGACAGCTATCCTCTTCACACGTGTAGCATCACGAACAACATGAATGTTTGCAGCTGAACCAGGACAATTTTTCGCCATATGTCCCTCTTTATTGCACCGAAAGCATTTCGTTGCAGCATCGCAATCTTTACGAAAATGCTCAACGGATCCACAATTAAAGCAGTGCTTCTGCTTATTTGGGACATGAGGCAATCTCTTCTTATTCGTCTCGTTGGCCAAAAAACGTCTCGCCGATCTTTCGGCAACGCGCTCATACACAGCATACTGCTCCTGAGCTCTTGAAAGGATTTGCAACCATAGAGAGTATACTAAAGTCGCTTTTCAACTGCAAGCCGTCGACAATGTAGCGGATTACGGACTGCACATCAACGTCACCGACGCTGCCAGCTTTCTCATCTGAAGAAGATACTCGTGAAATGACTCCTGATTGTGCTTTTTCCGATCCCGTAGCTCTGCGTGAATCTCGGCGCTGCATTTGCAGCTCGTTGACCAAATTCATTCCCGTAGCTCCGAATATTGGCACACCTGTTGGCCTCCAAAAACAGCTTTGCCGTTTTGGTCATTTTGGCACGTGCTTGTACATACATCTGCTTTATATTTAGGCCATATGCCTCAGCATTTAATTCGAAATTCCGAAACCAATGTTTTACCGGAATCGTTTCGCCATCAAAATCAGGGATGATTTTTTCAAAGCTTTCCGCTGCGATGTACCACTGTTTCTATTCTGCTCGTCTGCTCCCACTTTCAAAGCGAGCAACTGCACCAGTTCCTGCAGAATTTTGGTGTTATCAGCCATGGCAAATTCCAGTAGCACTAACTTCGCCTCCAGATGCAACTTCATCCAGCTTCAACACGCCACCAGCTTCGTCTGCCATTCTCTGAACTGCCTCCTTTGCTTTCGATCTGGTGTAGTATGGTTGCCTCACTGTCACTATTGGTATTCTAGAACGCTTTGTTTGTACTTCCGTCCCTCTCATCACTCAGCAAATTCGCGGCAAAACTTTATTGGTAGTTCTTGTCTCCCTTCTCCAGAGCGCTGTGTTTGTAGTACTGTCCCTCTCAACACGTCATTCAGCAAATTCGCGGCAAAATTTTTGAGACACCTCCGGACAACTCCAAATAACTTGCACTTTCCAAATTAGGCCGAGCCCCCAAATGTGAGTTGAGTGGGCTTACTCAACTAAGTTTATTTATTAATTTAATTTAATGTAGTTTTGAAAAGTTACAAATATTTAAGTCTTAATCGGCTGCTTCGGTTCGCTTTTTTTTCTCTCACTGCTGTCTGCTGTATACTAATTTTTTTGTTTAAAATCTTAATTCTCATATAAATTGTCTTAAATAAAAAGCCTTTACTAATTGGTCTACCAGCACATTTTGTGCAGCCAATATTAATTGTTGTTTAACATTTTGTGTTAAATAAAAATTTTTTTTTTATAGAATTTAAAAATATTGCCTCAAGCTGTGTTATACTATTTTTAAACTCCCACAATGTGCAACGATCTGTGCTACAATTAGACAGCCTTAATTTTTTATTACATAGCCCGCAAGGTATTTCGAATGCATCTTCTGTTAACTCATACATCTCGGTATCTTCAGGTATGCTGTTGGGAATGACTACATCAAACTCCGAAATGCGATAGCTAAGTCAATGTTCAGCCAATCATCATCATTCTCATTATCAACGTTTCCGTTATTAGAATTCTGTGTTCTTTGCTGAAGAAAATAAAATCTTATTAAAATATACATAATAACAAATGAAGAAACAGACATAGCACAAAAGCATTCACGGACAAAACGTTTCTGAAATAAAAAGCTAAACATTTAATTAGTTTTTTAATTTTGTCATACCTGTTATGTACTTTCTTAATCTATACTTAAATTGAAGCGGAGTTGGATGGTCATATTGTCCACCCCGCGACCGCATGGCGCCAAAAAAATTCTCCAAAATGTCTTGATTCAGACGACTTGTTATGATATATTCATTTTATACTTTTGCTTTAAGTATATATATAATGCATCAAGGACGCATTACTAACTAAAAAGCCTTTCTGAAAGGGAGTGTGTGTGATTTTCCAACAATATCATGCTCATCAGGTTTGAAACTTCCAGTAAAACTTTCCTTTGAGTCTCAATTTGCTTTCCATAAGGCTGTGTTGTCTCAATGGAATTAGCCGTGCAAAGTTTTGTATTGAAAATGTCAACCAATCGTTAATAAGTTTAAAGAAATCGGCAGTTTCACAAGCATTCTCTACTTCATACCCTAGAGCATAGCATCGTCTGATGGAGCTGGCAGTTGTATTGGAAAACAATGAGTTGCCAATTTAACTTTTTGTTTAGCGAGCGAACGCACATTAATGTTGTTATCAGTAATTTTGAACATTATTGACACATCAGACTTAGAACAGTGAGTCAATGCTTGCTGAATTGTAGTCTTATTCAATTGCTTTCCGTTTATTTTTAATCCAGTTTCCAAGTAGTGGTTACGGACTAACTTTATAAGATGAGGGGCATCCGAAAAAACAAAAATCTTCAGTTTATCATCCTCTGGATGGCTAAACCAGGTTTTTTCTAAAAACATACGAAAAACAATTAAAACTTCTCTCTGATTATAATTCTTGTAATACACTTACTTTCTGAAATACCAAGCTCTGTCCATAGTCGTTGGTTTCCGGCGCCCAAATCGGACACAATTGCTACTACTGGATATCCTCTACGGTGCAGCTTCCTTAAAATGGTGTTAAGTGTGTTCATGTCTATTCGGGTGTTGTAATCAAAATAAACTGCTGCTTCCATGATTTTCGTAACCCGCGCACAATTGCCAGTTGCACTAAGTTGCTTGCCTTGTACAGGACGTCCGCTGAGCTGTCATATTCTAAGCAGCTGTAACCTTCATCTCGTCGAAGGCCAATACGCAAAGCTTATCAGTTTCGTCCACTTCCTCATTTGCATTAGGTCAATGACGACATCCAGGGTACCAGTCTTTATATCGACTTCTGATAACCATCTGTATAAGGTGGCACGACTCGGTAAAGGGAATCCCTTTTTATATAGATGATTGTACCCCGAGGGCCTGCGGTATGAGGTAAATAGCAGCAAACATATCATCTGGATTGAATAAAGTTGGTTTGCCACCATTTTTCAATATTTTTATCTGGGTTTCTGTAAATATTTTGCCTCTCCTCTCCTCAAGCTGTTGTCGTAAGCTCTGCATCTCTTTTTCCATGGAATTTTTCTTTTGCTTCAGTATACCATTTTCCGTATACTATGTTTTATCTATCACTTTATCTCTGCAATACCGTCACATATAGTTAACATGTACATATATACATTTATTTACACACTTAACTTACATTGTTTGTGTGCTCGAATTAACATAGCCTTCTTTAATAATGTTTGATTGAGCCTCTTCTCGTTTTCGAACGGCATCTTCATTAAGGCGCCTCCTTTTATAAATTTGGCCGTTTTTAGATGCAAGCGTGAATTGAGAAGCATCAAAATGTGTGTCGCAAATTCTGGAGTTTTCACCAAGGCTGCACCCAAGGCTTTCCTCCCACAACTTCCTCTTAACAATACATTTTGGTGCGTGAATGGTTTTCACAACCGGCACACTTTTGCGACAAAAATAGCAATAACTCATTGTTCTTTTTTTTTGGTCACACAAGGGTTAACAACTTTTAATAAATTCGTCCGCAGACAACCTTTTATATGACAAGCACGAACGCACTGAAGCTAAGACATATAAACGACGAGCCTCTGCTGACGACGAGACTACCTTATGTTATTGTATCATGAGCCGTACTCAGTGAGTTTGAAAAGAATCTTATCTTCCACACACATATGTCTCGTCTCTGCTTGTCTCACTCTCTCGCCTTCTCTCTCTCTCTTTCACTGCTCTCAGTTCTCGCCCTCATCGTTTGTCGGTGCCTGCTGTCAACACCAGAGACATTGGAGGCCATGCTACCCTCTCTTTGTCCCTCCAATATTGTCTTTGCTGAGATTTCTCCACCAAAACCACTCAACACTTAACAATCGCCTCGGTTCGCTCGTTTAAATGTCATATAAAAATTAATTTGTTTGTCGCTCCGGCTCCTCTCCGCATCGCAGTTTGGATCTCTTTTTTTCGGTTCTGCTCTTGTGGCCTTTTGTTTAGCGTTTTTCGATTAACTTCTGTGGTCTGTTTATGTTCCATTTCCACTTCCACTTCTCCCACCTCTGCCTCTGCAGTGGCAGCTCCAAGTCATCACTGTTTAAGTGGAAATCGTTGTTTTGTTGTCGCATCACAAAAAGTTTTTTTTTTAGCGCAATAAAACGATAATTTATCCATTAACTCCTACATGCCATTGCAGTTCTGAAGGTGTGTGTTGGCCTCCCTGCACCAGGCCCGTGGTTTAAATGATGTAGAGGTCGTCGAATATATTTTTTTTTTTTTTTAAATTACATGCATATATACATTGTACATAAATATATCATCTGTACTTATATATGTATATTTTGTATAATAATTATGTTAACAAATTTTTTAGAATATATGTATGTATGTATGTACATATGTGAACGTGAAACTTTATGTATATGTATAACTTTATTATATGTCCTATGTATGTATGTAACGTACATTTTTATACCCTTGCAGAGGGTATTATAAAATTGGTCAGATGTTTGTAACGCACAGAAGGAGACGTTTCCGACCCCATAAAGTATATATATTCTTGATCAGCATGAGAAGCTGAGTTGATATAGCCATGTTCGTCTGTCCGTCCGCCGTCCGTCTGTGCGAATGCGTTTTACTCAGCCGTCTTAAGAGCTATAGGGCTGAAATTTTATTTTTTTCGGGGTTTTTTATTACCTGGGAAAAATAAAGTATGAAAACCATCAGGATCGGACCACTATATCATATAGCTCTAGAAGAACTAGAAGAAACATTTTTATAAAAATTGGAGTATGCTATGAAATTTACATATGTGATAATATTGGATATAAAACCCCAGATCCCAAAATTTGAATGTGATCGGATAAATATAACACAAGTTACAGTCAATATAATAATCGGCTTTTTTTCACGGGTTCTACTCGTTGCAGCGTTTGCCAAGTATCCTCAGCGAACGTTTTTTTTTCTTTTTTCTTTAAATTACATACATATGTATGTATATTATTTTTCATACATACATATTTAATCTTATATACATATGTACATATACATACACATGTGTATATGTACATATATCTAAAAAAAACTTTCACTCGTTGCAGAGGACGGACGTGTTTTTTTTGCGCTTATCAACTTTTATTTTTTCTCGCGATTAAAAACTTTTACATAACTCTTAAATTATCGGTTTAATTAATAATAATTACAACATCCGAATTTTATTTTCATTTCGCGAGTTCTTGCTGTCGTTTTTGTTTAAATTTAAATAAAATCAAAACTTACAACAATACTTGCATTAGCGGTGTTGTTGTTTTGTTTATCTCTTTTGCTTTTGTGTCTTTACCGTTTTAACTTACTCTCGCGCGTACAAATTGTTGTTGCATGTGTTCAATTTGACGCGCTCTCCCGCTCTTTCCTATTCTTGATTGATTTGCGCTCTCGTCTTTTGCCTACCCGCGACTCTGTGATACGTGTTTTTGTTTTTGTGTTTTCATTTCTTTTTATTCTTTAGTTGTGAAGGCTTACTCTGCACATTAACCCTTGTGTCAGAACTGGTCAGTATATTCTTATACACAGATTTTTTACCTTTAGAATTTGAATTTTTTTTTTTTGTATTTCCTCTTGTAATTAAATTAAACTTTTGATAAAATGGTTGTCTGCTCAAAAAATAATTGCATAGTTGCCACTAATGCGGTTGACTCCCATGATTATATTCTTTGCTGGTTGTGTGACAATGCGGTTCACGTTAAGTGTGCAGGTTACACAGGCAGAATCAAGGAGTCTATTGCTAAAGGTGGTGGCTTAAAATATGGATGTGATGCTTGCCGGGAGGTCGAGAATGAGATGCGCTCTTTCATGAGGCGGACTAGAGATAGTTTTGACCCTTTAAGGGCAGGTTTTAATAAACTCCAAGCGGAGTTTACTGCGGTGGAGACTCAGTTCAGAAGTTTATCGCTTATGAATGAGTCTCCGAAACGTAAAAGGACCAGTCCTTGGGGTGTTTCTGTATCTGTAGATCCGCCAGCGGATCTTTTCGTCCCCGACCGGTCTCATGCACCGTCCACTCCTAATGTACAGCAATTGATATCGTTTAAGAGCCCGGTTGTGAATGCTATTTGTAATGAATTACCGGTATCACCTGGGAATGATCTCTTAAAAACGATGCCTATTGTAGTGTCCGATGTGTCTGGGCAATTACCCATTCCAATGGAAATTGCCGATAGTTCTAAAAGTATTGAGGGCCCCGTAAACAAGTTGACTGCTGCAGTGGGTGACTTGTCCAACGTTACTGCTGCGGCTGACACTTCGGGACCGCGGCCTCTCGTTGGCATACCACCAAAGAAACATATATTTGTTTCTAGGCTAGACCCTGTTGTCACATCTGATGATTTAATAGCCTATATTCGGAAGAAAGTTAACGTCTCGAATATTGCGGTGGAGAAGTTTAAATTTTCTTATTCTCGGGACATTTCGTCCTTTAAAATTAGTGTTTCTGCCAATATCTTCGACACTATATGTCGAGAAGATTTTTGGCCTAAACATATAATAGTTAAGGAATATACTGTAAAAAAGAAAAATCGGCAACCGATTCGCTTGCCTACAACATCAACTAATACTATTCCTGCCACATCAGCATCTGCTGGTGTGTCAAAAAACTAGCTTCGTCCCTTAACCTGGGTTACCAGAACGTTAGAGGACTGAAATCTAAACTTCTTAATCTCTATGTAGATAGTCTTTCTTTTGAGCATAACATTCTAGCTTTCACAGAGACGTGGCTAAAACCTGATATTGCTGATGCATCGGTTTTTTCCACAAACTTTTCTATTTTCAGACGTGACCGGATTTCTCGCATAGGTGGTGGCGTTCTGATAGCTGTTGATGCTGCTTTATCATCTGAAATGATTCAATTTTCTAGTACCCAGGAGATTGAGTTTGTCGGTGTTAAAATTAATTTTAAATCTTTTAATGCTTTCATTACTTGTTCCTATATTCCACCATTGGCAGACATGGTGGTATATTTAAATCATTTAGAGGCAATTAATTTTGTCTCCTCTTTAGTTTCGAGTCAAGACATGCTCATAGTTGTAGGTGATTTTAATTTACCCGCTTTAGCATGGTCACTAACAGATGAATCTACCACGTGGTTATCAGTAATTTTGAACATTATTGACACATCAGACTTAGAACAGTGAGTCAATGCTTGCTGAATTGTAGTCTTATTCAATTGCTTTCCGTTTATTTTTAATCCAGTTTCCAAGTAGTGGTTACGGACTAACTTTATAAGATGAGGTGCATCCGAAAAAACAAAAATCTTCAGTTTATCATCCTCTGGATGGCTAAACCAGGTTTTTTCTAAAAACATACGAAAAACAATTAAAACTTATCTCTGATTATAATTCTTGTAATACACTTACTTTCTGAAATACCAAGCTCTGTCCATAGTCGTTGGTTTTCGGCGCCCAAATCGGACACAATTGCTACTACTGGATATCCTCTACGGTGCAGCTTCCTTAAAATGGTGTTAAGTGTGTTCATGTCTATTCGGGTGTTGTAATCAAAATAAACTAGCTGCTTCCATGATTTTCGTAACCCGCGCACAATTGCCAGTTGCACTAAGTTGCTTGCCTTGTACAGGACGTCCGCTGAGCTGTCATATTCGTAAGCAGCTGTAACCTTCATCTCGTCGAAGGCCAATACGCAAAGCTTATCAGTTTCGTCCACTTCCTCATTTGCCATTAGGTCAATGACGACATCCAGGGTACCAGTCTTTATATCGACTTCTGATAACCATCTGTATAAGGTGGCACGACTCGGTAAAGGGAATCCCTTTTTATATAGATGATTGTACGCCCGAGGGCCTGCGGTATGGAGGCAAATAGCAGCAAACATATCATCTGGATTGAATAAAGTTCGTTTGCCACCATTTTTCAATATTTTTATCTGGGTTTCTGTAAATATTTTGCCCAGAGACTCTTCCAGTTGGCAAAACTCCTCAAGCTGTTGTCGTAAGCTCTGCATCTCTTTTTCCATGGAATTTTTCTTTTGCTTCAGTATACCATTTTCCGTATACTATGTTTTATCTATCACTTTATCTCTGCAATACCGTCACATATAGTTAACATGTACATATATACATTTATTTACACACTTAACTTACATTGTTTGTGTGCTCGAATTAACATAGCCTTCTTTAATAATGTTTGATTGAGCCTCTTCTCGTTTTCGAACGGCATCTTCATTAAGGCGCCTCCTTTTATAAATTTGGCCGTTTTTAGATGCAAGCGTGAATTGAGAAGCATCAAAATGTGTGTCGCAAATTCTGGAGTTTTCACCAAGGCTGCACCCAAGGCTTTCCTCCCACAACTTCCTCTTAACAATACATTTTGGTGCGTGAATGGTTTTCACAACCGGCACACTTTTGCGACAAAAATAGCAATAACTCATTGTTCTTTTTTTTTGGTCACACAAGGGTTAACAACTTTTAATAAATTCGTCCGCAGACAACCTTTTGATATGACAAGCACGAACGCACTGAAGCTAAGACATATAAACGACGAGCCTCTGCTGACGACGAGACTACCTTATGTTATTGTATCATGAGCCGTACTCAGTGAGTTTGAAAGAATCATCGCATTTTTGGGTTGCGCGCACATTAATCTTATCTTCCACACACATATGTCTCGTCTCTGCTTGTCTCACTCTCTCGCCTTCTCTCTCTCTCTTTCACTGCTCTCAGTTCTCGCCCTCATCGTTTGTCGGTGCCTGCTGTCAACACCAGAGACATTGGAGGCCATGCTACCCTCTCTTTGTCCCTCCAATATTGTCTTTGCTGAGATTTCTCCACCAAAACCACTCAACACTTAACAATCGCCTCGGTTCGCTCGTTTAAATGTCATATAAAAATTAATTTGTTTGTCGCTCCGGCTCCTCTCCGCATCGCAGTTTGGATCTCTTTTTTCGGTTCTGCTCTTGTGGCCTTTTGTTTAGCGTTTTTCGATTAACTTCTGTGGTCTGTTTATGTTCCATTTCCACTTCCACTTCTCCCCACCTCTGCCTCTGCAGCTCCAAGTCATCACTGTTTAAGTGGAAATCGTTGTTTTGTTGTCGCATCACAAAAAGTTTTTTTTTTAGCGCAATAAAACGATAATTTATCCATTAACTCCTACATGCCATTGCAGTTCTGAAGGTGTGTGTTGGCCTCCCCTGCACCAGGCCCGTGGTTCAAATGATGTAGAGGTCGTCGAATATATATTTTTTTTTTTTAAATTACATGCATATATACATTGTACATAAATATATCATCTGTACTTATATATGTATATTTTGTATAATAATTATGTTAACAAATTTTTTAGAATATATGTATGTATGTATGTACATATGTGAACGTGAAACTTTATGTATATGTATAACTTTATTATATGTCCTTATGTATGTATGTAACGTACATTTTTATACCCTTGCAGAGGGTATTATAAAATTGGTCAGATGTTTGTAACGCACAGAAGGAGACGTTTCCGACCCCATAAAGTATATATATTCTTGATCAGCATGAGAAGCTGAGTTGATATAGCCATGTTCGTCTGTCCGTCCGCCCGTCCGTCTGTGCGAATGCGTTTTACTCAGCCGTCTTAAGAGCTATAGGGCTGAAATTTTATTTTTTTCGGGGTTTTTTATTACCTGGGAAAAATAAAGTATGAAAACCATCAGGATCGGACCACTATATCATATAGCTCTAGAAGAACTAGAAGAAACATTTTTATAAAAATTGGAGTATGCTATGAAATTTACATATGTGATAATATTGGATATAAAACCCCAGATCCCAAAATTTGAATGTGATCGGATAAATATAACACAAGTTACAGTCAATATAATAATCGGCTTTTTTTCACGGGTTCTACTCGTTGCAGCGTTTGCCAAGTATCCTCAGCGAATGTTTTTTTTTCTTTTTTCTTTAAATTACATACATATGTATGTATATTATTTTTCATACATACATATTTAATCTTATATACATATGTACATATACATACACATGTGTATATGTACATATATCTAAAAAAAACTTTCACTCGTTGCAGAGGACGGACGTGTTTTTTTTGCGCTTATCAACTTTTATTTTTTCTCGCGATTAAAAACTTTTACATAACTCTTAAATTATCGGTTTAATTAATAATAATTACAACATCCGAATTTTATTTTCATTTCGCGAGTTCTTGCTGTCGTTTTTGTTTAAATTTAAATAAAATCAAAACTTACAACAATACTTGCATTAGCGGTGTTGTTGTTTTGTTTATCTCTTTTGCTTTTGTGTCTTTACCGTTTTAACTTACTCTCGCGCGTACAAATTGTTGTTGCATGTGTTCAATTTGACGCGCTCTCCCGCTCTTTCCTATTCTTGATTGATTTGCGCTCTCGTCTTTTGCCTACCCGCGACTCTGTGATACGTGTTTTTGTTTTTGTGTTTTCATTTCTTTTTATTCTTTAGTTGTGAAGGCTTACTCTGCACATTAACCCTTGTGTCAGAACTGGTCAGTATATTCTTATACACAGATTTTTTACCTTTAGAATTTTTATTTTTTATTTTTTTGTATTTCCTCTTGTAATTAAATTAAACTTTTGATAAAATGGTTGTCTGCTCAAAAAATAATTGCATAGTTGCCACTAATGCGGTTGACTCCCATGATTATATTCTTTGCTGGTTGTGTGACAATGCGGTTCACGTTAAGTGTGCAGGTTACACAGGCAGAATCAAGGAGTCTATTGCTAAAGGTGGTGGCTTAAAATATGGATGTGATGCTTGCCGGGAGGTCGAGAATGAGATGCGCTCTTTCATGAGGCGGACTAGAGATAGTTTTGACCCTTTAAGGGCAGGTTTTAATAAACTCCAAGCGGAGTTTACTGCGGTGGAGACTCAGTTCAGAAGTTTATCGCTTATGAATGAGTCTCCGAAACGTAAAAGGACCAGTCCTTGGGGTGTTTCTGTATCTGTAGATCCGCCAGCGGATCTTTTCGTCCCCGACCGGTCTCATGCACCGTCCACTCCTAATGTACAGCAATTGATATCGTTTAAGAGCCCGGTTGTGAATGCTATTTGTAATGAATTACCGGTATCACCTGGGAATGATCTCTTAAAAACGATGCCTATTGTAGTGTCCGATGTGTCTGGGCAATTACCCATTCCAATGGAAATTGCCGATAGTTCTAAAAGTATTGAGGGCCCCGTAAACAAGTTGACTGCTGCAGTGGGTGACTTGTCCAACGTTACTGCTGCGGCTGACACTTCGGGACCGCGGCCTCTCGTTGGCATACCACCAAAGAAACATATATTTGTTTCTAGGCTAGACCCTGTTGTCACATCTGATGATTTAATAGCCTATATTCGGAAGAAAGTTAACGTCTCGAATATTGCGGTGGAGAAGTTTAAATTTTCTTATTCTCGGGACATTTCGTCCTTTAAAATTAGTGTTTCTGCCAATATCTTCGACACTATATGTCGAGAAGATTTTTGGCCTAAACATATAATAGTTAAGGAATATACTGTAAAAAAGAAAAATCGGCAACCGATTCGCTTGCCTACAACATCAACTAATACTATTCCTGCCACATCAGCATCTGCTGGTGTGTCAAAAAACTAGCTTCGTCCCTTAACCTGGGCTACCAGAACGTTAGAGGACTGAAATCTAAACCTCCTAATCTCTATGTAGATAGTCTTTCTTTTGAGCATAACATTCTAGCTTTCACAGAGACGTGGCTAAAACCTGATATTGCTGATGCATCGGTTTTTTCCACAAACTTTTCTATTTTCAGACGTGACCGGATTTCTCGCATAGGTGGTGGCGTTCTGATAGCTGTTGATGCTGCTTTATCATCTGAAATGATTCAATTTTCTAGTACCCAGGAGATTGAGTTTGTCGGTGTTAAAATTAATTTTAAATCTTTTAATGCTTTCATTACTTGTTCCTATATTCCACCATTGGCAGACATGGTGGTATATTTAAATCATTTAGAGGCAATTAATTTTGTCTCCTCTTTAGTTTCGAGTCAAGACATGCTCATAGTTGTAGGTGATTTTAATTTACCCGCTTTAGCATGGTCACTAACAGATGAATCTACCACGTTGCTGCCCTCTTTGTCACATGACTTTATTGATGGCCTTCTAGGCTTATCTTTATCCCAAGTCAATCCTGTCTTAAATTCTAATGGAAAATCGTTAGATCTTATTTTTGTATTGGATTCTTTTTATTGTGAGGTTTCTAGGATCGAACCATTTGTTCTTCCAGAAGACAAATTTCATCCTACATTAAATTTAAAAATTGATTTGCCCTTGCTTTCACCATTACTTGGTTCAAATGAGTTACCTCTAACTAGGTGCTTTCGTAAGACTGACTTTGCCAGCCTTAATGAAAACATTGCTACTACCGATTGGTCTTATCTGTACAATTGTAGTGATATGAACTCGGCTGTTCGTTTTTTCTATGATACTCTGAATTCACTCTTTGATATTTGTGTGCCTCTTGGTACGCTGGAGCGGCTTAACAAACCTCCCTGGTTCTCTCGCGAGCTATCCAATTTGAAAAATGTGAAGACACGATATTATAAGAAGTTTCAAAAAACACGTCGTTCATCAGATTATGCTCTGTATACAGTCGCTCGTTCAAAATTCATGATGCTTAATACACAATGCTATAAGAATTATCTTCAGCGGTGTAAGCTTCAGTTTTCTTCTGACCCTAAACAATTTTATAATTTTGTTAATTCTAAACGTAAGACTTCTGTGCACCCATCTTTTTTGTCTTTTCAAAATAAAAAAGCGAGCACTGATCAGGCAATTGCCGATATGTTTGCGAGTTTTTTCAAAACAACTTATTCCTCAACGGAATATCGAGCAAGTCCGTATCCTTATCATTTAAAAAGGCTAATTGCATTTTCAATCCAGTGATTGATGAAAGTTCTATTCTTAGCGAACTTAAATTAGTTAAACCTGTTTATTCTCCGGGGCCAGACGGTATTCCTGGATGTGTACTCAGGTTCTGTGCAAACGCATTATGTAAACCCATTTTAAAATTGTTTCTATTGTCTGTAGAATCTTCCTCTTTTCCATCTATTTGGAAGGAGTCGTATATTATTCCTCTGCATAAAAATGGCAAAAAGTCCGAAGCCTCTAACTATAGAGGTATCTCAAAATTGTCCGCTATTCCGAAAGCTTTTGAGAAAATTATAACTTCTCAATTGCAACATTTTTGCAGCTCTATTATTTCGCCATCCCAACATGGGTTTGTGAAACGTAGATCTACAACCACTAACCTTTTAGAATTTACATCAATAATTATCAAGGGGTTAAAAAATGGTAAACAAACTGATGTCATATACACTGACTTCAGCAAAGCCTTTGATTCCGTTAATCATACCCTATTACTTTCTAAGCTGAGCGACATTGGGTTTCCACCCCTTTTCCTTTCTTGGGTTCGAGAATATTTAACAAATAGAAAACAGAAGATACTTTTTAAGTCTTCTTTTTCCGTTTCCATTCTGTGACTTCTGGTGTACCTCAAGGTAGTCATCTTGGCCCTCTGCTCTTCACACTATTTATTAACGATCTTCCATCAGTCATTGTTCATTCGCGTGTGCTTATGTATGTTGACGATGTCAAGCTTACTTATAAAGATACAGATTCATTTAGTCGGCTACAAGCTGATCTTAAAAACTTTCAATCCTGGTGCCAGTTTAATCTACTAAATCTTAACACTACCAAATGTAAGGTAATGACTTTTTTTCGTAACTCTCCTCAACTGGTCACTTATTTTCTAAACTACAGCCTTTAGAACGTCTAAATAATATGAATGATTTGGGCGTACTTATGGACCATAAGTTAAATTTTAACACCCATATTTCCACCACGGTCGCAAAGGCCATGAGTGTCCTGGGTTTCATTAAAAGATGGTCAAAAGAATTTGATGACCCTATACAACTAAAGTTCTTTTACTTCGCTTGTCCGTCCTATTTTAGAGTATGGATCTTGCATTTGGTCACCTCAATATGAGTCGCACCAGATTAGACTAGAATCCGTTCAAAAGCAGTTCTTGCTATTTGCTCTTCGTGGCTTAAACTGGGATCGCAATGTCCATTTGCCTTCGTATTCTAGTAGACTTCTCTTGATTAACCTTCCGTCCCTAACTAACCGTAGAATTATGCTTGGTGTCATTTTTATGCACAAGCTCCTAATTGGTGATATCGACTCGCCTGAGTTATTAGCTCAGGTGAATCTGTCGGTACCATGTAGACAGAGTAGACATCCTTTGATACCTTTATCCCTTAGTCGTTGTTCTTCTAACTTTGCTATGCATGAACCTTTTAGGGTCCTCTGCTCTGATTACAATCTTCTATCCCCTGTAATCGGCTCAGACTTTTCTATTAATATGCTTAAAACATCTATCCTATCCCATTTAGTTAATAGATAGCTATAGTATTATGTGTTTGTCTGCCTTTTCTATTGTGTATTTTGTCCACGCGATTCGTGCCGTGCGTTATACGGCTGCACCCCTCGGTCGGTCGGGTGGGAGGTGGGCAGTTATCTGCTTGGGCTCGCGCGTAACAGGCTTTGTCCTGGTGTCGTAGGGGCCACTTGAACGTACTGCGCATAGTATCGTCAACGTCCGCTATCTATGTCGGTACATACATACATACATACATATGTACATATCAAATTTAGTCTTGTAAACGTATGTATACATATACATACATACATATATGGAAATGCGTATGGACATATGTATGAACATACATACATATGTATGTATGTATAAGAGTTACCCTTAAAAAAGTATGTGTACACAAGGGCGTCGTCTAGTACTGGCATGGGGTGTTACCTTCACTCCCCCAATATAGCGATCAATTTAGTGAGACTTCAAATCGAAATGTATTAACAAAATTCAGCTACACTTCAGTGACCCGGGTGTCCCGTGACACCTCATTGCTTTTTTTGTTAATAGTTTAATGGCTTTTTATCGCTTAATGCTTGTTTCGTGTGTTAATTGTTTTATTATATTTTCCTTTTGTTTGCAGTCGACAGTTTTCAAAAATGCAGGCATAATTTATTAACCTGTGAAATTAACTTTTTGAAATATATATTTCCAAATGGTTTTTTGATTTGTTACTTTTTTTTACAATTTTCAATCACAGGATCTCTGATTATTTATGCGGGTAGATTAATGCATATTCAATTTTCGTGTCTTTTTTTTGTGATTTCTAAAGGTTTTAAAATTTTAAAAAATTACTATTATTATTAAGAGATTTACGCAAATTGTAAATTTCACATAATTTGAGAAATTAAGCTATAAGAATTACCAAGTATTAATGTTATTTACATTTAATATTTAATATTTACATTTGTATTGACTATATGGCTAAATTAGAAATTTAGAAAAGAAACTCCAAAATGGCTAACAATTCTAATCAATGAATTAAGCCACTTAATTATTAAGATATTTTCTTTTTTTTTTTTGTCAATTTCTTCATCGTTCATAGTTTTAAGCATTGCGAAACTAAACACATATTAGAGTTAAATAAATACAGAGTATCAAATATTTAGTGAGGAAACTATTTTAACTTTAATTTATTCACAATTTTCATAAATTTCATCATTTATTGACCAATTTCAATATTTTTATTTTGGTTAAAAAGCGTTTTAGTAAGTAAACATACATATATATAGATTTAAGGCTTAAAAAGAGTTCTTCGATAAATTATTTTGAATATCTTTTCTTAAGTTTTATTTACAATGCATTTTCTAATCTTAAAATGATGTCTTCCGTAAATATTTTAAATATCCTTGCTTAGCGATTGTATAATATGCATTTTCTAATGTTTTGAAGTGATCCATCTTACCTCCTAATCACTAAGTTTTACTTGGGTGATTTAGTTGATTTTTTTTAAGTCCCAGAATATATCTTACAGATTTAAATGGAATTTATAATTCCAATTCTAAGTTGCAGTGTTACCTAATAATCCTTGGTGGTAGTGTTTAAGAAGGCTTTATAGTTTAATTCCTGGGTAAAGCAAGTATTTGGTAGTAAATTAAAATCTGTGTAAATATGCCTGGATAAGCGGGTAATGCGGCTCAGAGCAGGTAAAAACCATAAATATCTCTGATGGATTTATCTAGCTAAATCGTGATAATCAACTATACATATTACATATTATGTGCGGAATTTTGCGTGTTGCTCATTTGCGTTAAATACCAAAATAAATATGCATTGTCTCTTGCCAGGCGTAAGTAGGGTATATCCTTTAAGTAATAGGGAAAATATCGTATGTAATAAGATATACTTAAGAACTATGTCATCATTTAGATTTCCATATATTGATATGGGATAAAGAGACAGGGAATTCAAAATAAAAACTAGTAAACCAAATAATCAGACAAAATTAGCCCAAATTATACTTAGTTAATAGAGAGATTTAGGCCATATACCTCATTTTTACAGAAGAGTATCTTAAAAGTCGCTGAACTTATAAAAAATTTTCAAAAAATTCGTTCACTCCTTCCCTTCTGTTTGTCGTTGTTGTTATATTTTTTACGGCTACTTTGTCAGCATCATAAATTTTGCCTCCGTTGTATGTGAATTATTTACTAGCAAAAAGTGAGAGAGTGCGAAAGAGAGGTAGCCAGCAAATAAGACAGAGAGAGAGTGAGTAAGCAAGGGGAAGGGGGGCATATAAATAATACAAAAATATTATAAATTACACGCAGGAATGTGAGTAGCAAAAGTGAGAGAAGCCAAGTAATTTAGGTGAAGAACATTGTGATACCTCCCAAAAGTATGCTAATGTTCTGGCATAACAATTTTATATAAATGCCTCATTTATCAAATTTAATTTGTTATCTAAATTGTCGTAAGTTCCTCAATGCTAATTCTCTTTCTACATTCTGGAAACTATTGATCTCTCAGGATAGAAACTTAATTTCCTTGGGATCTTAGTTCTTGGTTCTTATTTATTTACTTTTTATGCACTGTCAATTGAAAGACATTTCACTTCACAATTGAAGTGACAAAATGATGGTAAGATGGTATATTTCCCACAGTTTGAATGAATATCTTTCTGCTTCAGTTAAGAAGTTGGTCGTTAGATCAATCTTGATTGTTTTGCCCATTATACCCTGCTTTCCTGTTTGCGAAATAGAGAGAGTATAATTTGTAGCCGCGAAAACATTTATATGAAGAATATAAAAAGGAAGCAACTGCCGCCGCAGCACATAAAATTAACCACATATTTCTTCATTTTTATGGCATTTATTATCACAGAAATGTTTGTGTGATAAAAGCAGAAGCAAAAGGCAAACGATGAACGACGACGACGACGACAACGACAAGAGGCAACGATGGCGGCAGCGGCAACGCCAGAAAGGCAGTCATAAAAATGCAGCCATTTACCTTTTGATTTATGCACAACAACAGTAGAAGGAGCACAAGGAGAAAGGGCAACTGCTTGTGATGGTGGTGGAAGGAACAGGAACGACAGCTCCAGAAGTGCCATGGGTCTGAGGCACGCATGTAGCATGAAACTCCAAAAGGAAAAGCAAAAGCAGCGAAAAATAATGCAATAAATTTGACATTATCTATGGCAATATGAAGTGGGTGTAGTTCGGGTAAAGTCATCGTTCGTTGTCGTTGGCGTCATCAGGATTACGCATGAGCCAGGACGAAGGATTCCCCAGAGAAAACAGCAAAAACTACAATAATTGCTTTTCCAGGCTAAGAACTTTGAGATCATAAATACTTTATGAGAAAGCGGAAAACGGAACGAAAAATAATTTTCAAAAATTATATTTTGACTTGATTTAAAAGTCAAAGCTTATTACTAAACTCTAAAAATAATATTAAACTAATCAAAAGATAATAAAATTTGTTTTTTGTGCTTTTCCAAGTTTTCATTTATCCTTTTGAAAAAGACTGATAAACAAAAATATTCCTGATAAATGTTATGCAGAGAAAAATTATTCAAAAACTCTTCAAAAAGTTCTCAAATCTTTCAGCTACTGTGATATCCTGATTAGATCATTTGCTCATTTTATATAAAGGCTGGAATATATCCTTCCGTTTTATCTGTCTTATATCCTCCCCGCCATATCAAACACGAACAATAATTCACTTTTGAGCATTTGAATGCCATTTAAAAAATTGAAAAACAAACTGCCATAAATTCAGGAAAAAAAAAACGAAACCTAAGCACACAATACATAAAACAAAATGCCCAAAAAAAGAAAACACAGGATGGCAGGACCCAGGAACCTGGGGGTAAATAAAGCATAAAGGAATCAAAAGGGATACACACACACACACATTTGCTCCCGCTGTGAGAAGGAAGAGCCACAGTGAGCTACTGCCACCGAGACTCGCCTGTCGATAATTTATCGACAACAATTTATCTCGTAATAGTTACGAGGGGACCAGCAAGAGAAATGGCAACACACAAAACTGCCAATGGTGACATTGAAATTTTATGGTAAAAAAGGATCCTTGCAATGCTTTTATATGTATGTCCTTTTTTTGCGCAATGCCACCCTGGCACAGGACTTTACATTTACTATTTTTTGTCATTTTTTGGGTAGATTAATAGAAGAAATTAATCGCTGCATTGTTGCTGACAATAGAGAAAACGTCCGTATCGTCTGTGACACGTGCAGTTTTTGTAAATGATAAATTAGGGATATATGAAGTTTTTATACCATACACCCATAGGGTGAATGGTATATTAAAGTCGCCAAAATGTATGTAACAGGCAGAAGGAAGCATCTCCGACCCCACAAAGTATATATATTCTTGATCAGGATCAACAACCGAGTCGATCTAGCCATGTCCGTCTGTCCGTCCGTCCGTCCGTCTGTCCGTCTGTCCGTCTGTCCGTCTGTCCGTATGAACACCTAGATCTCGGAGACTATAAGAGCTAGAGCCACCAAATTTTTTATGTAGACTCGTGTAGTATGTAGAGTGATCAAGTTTATTTCAAATTTTTGCCACGCCCCTTTCCCCCGCAATTTAAAAAAAGCGTTTATCTCAAAAACTATTCTAGCTAGAGACACCATATTTGGTATGTATATTCGTTTAGTAAATGCACACATTTTGTATGTATAAAAATTTTGCCACGCCCTTTTCCGCCCCCGTAATTTGAAAAACTTGATTATCTCCCGTATTTTTTTACCTCATGCAATCACATTTGGCACACTTAAATTTAATACTAATATCTAGCAAAATACCAAATTTGATCAAAATCGGATAAAAACAGTCGAGTTGTGCATATAAACGTTTTTCCATAAGGCGTGAGTTGGCCGTTGGATGGTGGGGGCGCTAGGGTGCTCGTATGATTGAGTAAGCGAGATACTAAGATATGCTTGTAAGAAGCATGTGAAAATGCTTGAAATATTTGCTTTACTGGTGTAAGGTATACCAAAGTCGGCGAGACGACTTACTTACTTCATTTTTATTGACATTTTGGTATTGGGTATTAATTGTCTAATATTAAGGTAGACGGCTGGAATGAGAGGAGGAACTTTTTAATGGACATTAGGGTCTCAATGTCACTAGAGGGTGGCAACAATTTTGAGAACATCGCCGTAAAAAAAACATGAAATATTTCGAGAAGAGAGGAATTATTCCTAATGCTTAAGTAATTCTTTTATGAGGAAGATTGAAGAGTAAATTTGTGAATGTAATTGACTTTATTCAGATAAAAGATAATGTCCAGAAAGGAGCCTTAAAATATATATAAAATACACAGAATGACCATCTGCTTAAATTTCTTGCTTCTAATTGATTGATTAAATTAATAAATGGTTTACATTAGACAAGATATAATCCATCAGATACAGCTAGATTTTGTTATTGTAAAAATATTTCCATTGATTTACGCACAGTAAAAAGTAAATGAAATAATCATCAAGCGTCAGGACTAGAGGGAAACTGCGGTCAATCAAGGACATCGTTAAGCGTCCTTTACCTTTGATTTATGGCACACAATTCATTGTCAGCAGCAGCCACCAAAGTTGATGCTTCTGTCTTCGAGTCACTCCTCTCGCTATCTGGTGCCGTGGCCCACCCCTGGTCAAGTCCCGAGGAGTCAGTCCCTTCTCCTAGTCCTTTTGACACTTTGACAAATAATTTTATTGACGCTCACAGTACTTGGATCGCTGTTTGGTTTTTAATTGTCCTCGGCTCAGCTGCTCTGCACGTGATAATTGCTCATTTTATGAGGCATTTATCAAAGTGTCTCGAGATCCATGCGGCATTGTTGTTGTTGTTGGCTGTCCTTGGCTGTTGCCCCGGGTGAGTTGAATGCCGCCTGCTGTGTGTCTGTCAGGGGCGGTTTGGCGAAAATTTCTATTCTATGGATTGACTGACTGACAGTCACGCGTCATTTATTTGACCGTGACAGTTGGTCGCAAAGAAAAAGCATTTTCAGTTTAGATTCTCAACTATGATTCGAAGCAAAAGATGGAGTGGAAGAACTTTCACATTCGCTTCTCAGACACGTGATGGATTTAAGCGGCATATCAATAAATTAACACAAACGGAAATTTTTTAAGGACTTTAGTCCTCTCGCTTGTAAAGCGAACATGCCATGCATAGCTGATGAATCTCCCAAGACAAAAGAAAATAAAAGACAACAAAACAAAACAAAAAAATACCGTGTAATAAAAACTAAATTATATCCTTTTCACGTTCAAGCGTCTGCGGCACCGACGGCGGCATCACACAAAATGAAGCAACATGTTGCTCAGTCAGTCCGACAAAACAGAGAGAAAAAACATACATATAAAAACCCTCAATCCCTCTCAACCTTCCATCCATCCATCCAACGTTCGGACACACAGAGACCGACTTACGCACTATTTAATTTAGTACAAAATTATTATGCGCAACATTAGCACTCCGGCCGGGCTGAGTGCTGACCAGTGAGACACAGTCTGACGAGTCGGACATACATACAGACGGAGGGACATACCGAGATAGGAGCAAGAACAGAGGCCAGAATGCCGACCACAAAGCCGTCGACCACTTTGTATTCCAGCTCATTTGGTTTTTCTCGTTTCTTTTGGGTTTCAATTTTTTTACTGTTTCTCAAGGATTTTGTTTATGGTCTTGTATTTTTTGTGTGTCTTCCTTGTTTTTTGTTTTTGGTTCATGCCATTAATGCGTATTAAGTAATTAGTACTGACTAACGATAACGTTTTGATTATCCTTCTAAAAAAAAAACACAGACACACACGGGTAAAGAGGAATGTTAACATTGATTCCCGAAGTTTAAAGTCATTCGCACTAAAAACTATTCGATAGGAAATTAAGTTGATGTGATTAAGCATTAAAGTCTATATATTATAACATTATATAATAAATAAATATTGTAAACACAAACACGCAAATTTTTGGCAATTTTCTCTCATTATTTGATTTTTAATTTGACGTGAGATTTTCAAGTTTGTCTCTCCCCTTGGTTGGTAGAATTTACTTTTTTTCTCCTTCGTATTGTGAGATTATCGTAATTAAAGGGTTTTTTAAGATTTATAATATTTCAGGAGATATGACGTTTTTTGTGAGACAAAGTTCTCCTCATGTGATACAAACTTAAAACTCAATTTTTTTAAAACTGGCAGTTCTTAACAAAGAACGGAGAATGACGACAAATCTGGTCCCGTCTTCATGCAGAATCTTAGAGTTTTGTATTCCCTTGCATATCTCGGATTCAGACGGATCGGACCACTATATCGTATAGCTCCCATACAAACGACAAAGTCACGAGTGACTTTTCTCAATAACTTTTTTGTTTTTTAAGCTATAACAATTAATACTTGTTAGTTTTATATATTTTATATATATTAATGACTTTACAAAATTTAATCAAGATCAGGTAACTATATCACCTGTATATCGTATAGGAACGATCGGTCAAAAACAGTGACATTTATGAATATCTTCGTTACTTTTGGAGCGATTGCTTTATTCACTTGTCAGTTTTTATAGATCTGTTAATGACTGTGCCAAATTTGATCAAGATCGGGAGACTATATCATATACCTCCAATAGGAAACAGTGACTTTGATCAATAATATCTTTATTTGCTATGCTAAAATTGTAGCCCTTTCTTTGTGCAAATATAAGACTTTTTAGATAAAAAGTTTTTAAAAAATTTCAGTTTGAAAAATATAAAAATATATTTCTTTATTATTTATTAAATACTACATATTTAAATATATCCCAAATTCTTATTAAATAGTAGTCTTTGAGAAATACAAAATAAAACAAAACAAATCGTAGTAGTCATTTAAATTTTTAAAATCAAAGTAAGCCTTTGGATTTCTAAAACAGAAAAATTCAAATCGTAGTAAGCCATATTTTTCATCACCTAATGTTTGAGCTCAACAGAAATCAGTATATTTTCTGACTCTCAACTAGTAACACGCACATCAAATACAATAATTTTGTAACACAAATATCTAGATATAATTTATAGTAAATTCTTTTTTTTTCTGTTTTTTGGTTAACATGGCAAACATTTTTGACACTATTATAGAAGGACTCCTTTGCCCGGATAATAATCGTATAAAAGAGGCTACAGTTCAGTTATATGAGGCCTTCAAGCAACCGGACGTTCTATGGAATCTGTGCGAAGTCCTGACATCCACTCGTGCTGTGGAGGTGCGTCAAATGACAGCTGTTCTACTGGATAAGCGTCTATCGGATGCTGGGGTCTGGAACGGGTTATCCTTTGATCAGCAGATGGGCGTCAAGAAATATTTATTGGAGGCTTTGGTAGCCGAAAAGGTGCGAGCAGTGAAGAGTGCCATCGGCCGAGTTGTTGGCACAGTGAGTGGATATCATAACGAGAAAAAGGATCAATGGATTTCCGACGTTCTGAAGTATACTTTCGAACGATGTGTTCTGGATCCTAATGAGAGCGAATCGGATTCTTATACTTTTTCTGCCATAGCCCAATCGGCTACAACACACTTAGCGGATGAGATGCCCACTGTATGCAAGATGTTTGAGACCATCATGGTTAATTCCGATGCCCAGAACACTTTAGCCTCACGCACTGTGGCCAATATGTTTAACGGAATGGGATATCTGATTCCATTTCTTGATGCCTCTGATATTTAAGACTACAATTAAATGCTCTTAATGGCGATGGCGCGGAATTTACCTTAGTCTTTGCTATATTCGATGCCCTTGCAGAGTATGTTCCGAGGGCCTTTCACGATACCGAAGCCGTGGCGAAATTACTTCTGGATGCGTCGGCGTGTGAGCAAATCGAGAAGACAATTCGACTTCAATGTATGTCATTCATTTCTGAGTTTATGCGTGTGAGTAAGACAGAACTTCTCAGACAGAATATGCTGCTGCCCATCGTAAGAGTTCTATTTGAATTGATATGCAAGCAACCGGCCGATAGCGAGGATGACGAATTGGATGGCAATAGTTATGCGGAGGGGGCCAGTCATGCCCTCGATGAGATAGCCATGATTGTGTCAGGTGACCAACTTTTGCCACTCGTGTTTCAGTTAATGGAGCCGGCTATCCAAAGTACGAACAATCTTACTCATCGGGCAGCCTATAACTGCATGGGCACTATCTCTGAGGGTTGCATGGAGATCATATGCAAGCAATACTTGGAAGTAATGTTGAATGTCATCAAAACGGGCACACAGGATCCCGATTTGAGTGCGCGGTGCTGCTTTCTTTGCCCTGGGTCAGTTCTCGGAGAATTTTCAGCCTGATATCAACAAATATTCTCCAGAAATATTGACAATGCTTTTGGAATATCTTCGCCAGTTGATAGGGGATATGAAACGAGGAACGGTACCAATAACCAAACATGTGGATCAATTCATTTATGCCTTGGAAAAGTGTTGCGAATCAATGGACGAGATGATTGACCATCACTTACCCGGGGTAATGGATTGCCTCTTTAAAGCCTTGAATTCACCACACACGCTTACATTGAGGTCCTATTGCTTGTCGGCTCTTGCTTCTGTTTCTGGTTCGGGCAAGCTTATATTGCCGTATTTTTCTCAAATTGTCGCAGTGATGCAGAATTATTTGGTCAAGGACTGTGATGAGGAGATCGGTCGGCTACGTATTATAGCTATCAATACATGGTCAGTTTATGTTCGAATCGTGGGCGATGAAGTTATGGCGCCTTATTGCAACAAATCGATGGGCTATTGCCTACTGATGTTATCAAAAGGTCCGGATGATCCAGAGGTTCGATTTGCTGTTTACAATCTTCTCGGAGCCCTTTCCAATGTTTTTCGGGAGAATATGGCTGGATATCTACCCAAGATAATGGATCGCATCCTTCTATCTGTTGTATCACCATGCGGTATTCCGGCCGGAGGCAAGGATTGCGGAGATAAAAAAGACGTTGATGGCGACGATTTTGATGATATGGTGGAAAATGATTACGTCACTGAAATGGAGCAGGCTATGTTTGCCCTCAAAGAATTTTCAGAAACTACGGGCGCTGCTTTTGGCCCTTATCTGCAGGCGGTGTTTGAGAATGTATATAAAGTGATTGAACATCCGTTACCATCAGTACGTAAGGCGTGTGTTGAGAGTCTTTCCAAATTTCTGACGGCTTTCCATCGCCTGGGCAATGAAACGGCCTTTACCGAATACTCTAAGATTATAGTACGCAAATTATATGAGATGATTGTTAAAGATGATAACCGGACTGTGGTTGTTAATATTCTGGATGATTTAATTGACCTCATCAGGGATTTTGAGGCAGCCGCTATACAATCTCAAGAGGTTGTGAAATTGCTCTTCAAAACTTTGAAGGACGTCAGGACAATCTAGACGCAGCGGAAGGCAGTAGACTAGATGAGATGCTTATTAGTTATGCTGCTGGCTTATTTGTGGAATTGGATATGCTACCGAACCGGCACAATATGCCGTATATTTGACAAAGGTATATGCATACTATCTAAAATGCTAAGAATGGCCATAGATAATAATTGTGCTGCACGGAGGACTCTGATATACGAAACCATCGCTGATAGTATCAAGCACCTGAACATGCAAGTTGTCGACTATTTTGATTCCCTATTTAATGTTTTCTTTAATGGGACAAATGACGCAGAAGCCAAGTGTCGCCAGCATTGCTATTATGGCCTAGGAGAGCTATTTTATGGAGATACCAAATCTCCAGGAGCTTGGCCTGAGGTTGTTGCATGGAGCATGCATAGCCAATGCCATGACAAAGGAGACGGAACCAGCTGTAAGAGATCGCATTTGCAGTGCCCTATCACGTCTTTTAATGACAAATCCAACGGACTTTCAATTTGAAGAGATTCTATCAGCCCTGTTAGATCTCTTGCCCTTGCGTGAAGAATTTTCGGACTATGATGCAATTCTACAGGCTTTTCAATATGCTTATACAGAGCCACGTGGCCGTCAGCTAAACTTTGTACATCGGATATTGGAACTAACACTGCGGATTTTGTTTAGCAAGAACTTGCTCGATTCAGCAGAATGCACTGCAATAGAATTATTTCAGAAAATTGCTGAAGAAAACCGACAAATTGTTACATCGATATGTGCTGCTAATCCCGAATTTCACGATTTTGTAATGTCTTTATAAGCTAAGAAATCCGTCTGATTTCTTGGCCCCTAAATTTTGTTATGTGCCTTTCATTTTTGCCATTTTTGTTTAATCAGTGTTCGAAATCAAAAGTAAATTAAAGTAATTGTTTCTCCGAAAAGTAGGTTCTTGTGTGACTACGTTTTGGCCATTAACCCTTTTTTGGCATAACCCTTAGCTGTGCTTAACCTCTTCATCTAGGTCGTCGCATGCTTCAGATACACAAAGTCAACCAACTGAGTTGAGTCATGGGGCAAACAGAGTGAAAGCATCTCGTTTTCATTACATTTAAAATGCTGTCAGCACCTAACATGACATGACTTTGCCGTCGCCTTCCATCCACCACCACCACCATCAGTACGTCAAAAGGTTCAGACATAAATGCGGGCTCTCAAAATGTCTTCATGACCTGGCCTTCTATTCCATTTTCTTTTCTTTTTAAATTTTGTGCACTTTCAACGCATCATTGAGTAAGCCGCGAAGCGTACTCATCATGAGAAGGACAAGAACATATATAGAAGGCATTTGGGCTGAAAATGAAGATGCTTAGAAATGGAGTGTGCGTTTATAATCAAATTAGAAACGATGCGTAAGATCAAAGGCCCAACGATGCGCAGTAGGCATAATACCCGAAATGTTCAAAACACACCAGAGAAGAGCGGTACCCTGGAAAATGGGACTGGGACATCATCAAGAGGGGCGCCCTGACAACTTCAAGTGGAAAGTGACTGAGCGCTGAGTGCGGAATGGAGCTGCAAAACCTGAAGAAGACGTATCATTAATGCCAAACAAGGAGTCGAACAAGAGGTACGCGTAAAATGAGGTGTATTATGCACTCAACTTGAAAACCAGAAATTTCTCTCTCTCTCTCTCTCTACCTCTTTCTCTTAATGTCTCTCATCCTGTCAATTCCTACTCAAGTATGCTTGAGTTTGTTTTTTTCTTCGTTTATTCATTCGTAGTAGGTTTGGCCTCGGTTCTGTTCAAGTGTTTTGTCGGGCACATTGCACACACTTCCTCGAAAGTTGGGCATTAAAAGAAAACGACAAGAAAAAGACAATAGTAAAATAAGGAGAGTCAGAATGATTTTCAATGTTAAAGACTGATGACGACACCCTAGTTCACTATCATCATCAAACAGAAATCACGGCCCGAAATACCCTTCAATTGATATTGTGACTAGAGTTTTATTGGCCCTGATTAATATAAGCAAAGCAGTCTCTTCCTCCCTCTCACTCCCTCTCTGGCTCTTTCTCGCTCTCTAATCTAAAAAACTTTCACTCGTTGCAGAGGACGGACGTGTTTTTTTTGCGCTTATCAACTTTTATTTTTTCTCGCGATTAAATACTTATATATAACTCTTAAATTATCGGTTTAATTAATAACAATTACAAAATCCGAATTTTAGTTTCATTTCGCGAATTCTTGCTGTCGTTTTTGTTTAAATTTAAATAAAATCAAAACTTACAACAATACTTGCATTAGCGGTGTTGTTGTTTTGTTTATCTCTTTTGCTTTTGTGTCTTTACCGTTTTAACTAACTCTCGCGCTCTTGCGTACAAATTGTTGTTGCATGTGTTCAATTTGACGCGCTCTCCCGCTCTTTCCTATTCTTGATTGATTTTCGCTCTCGTCTTTTGCCTACCCGCGACTCTGTGATACGTGTTTTTGTTTTTGTGTTTTCATTTCTTTTTATTCTTTAGTTGTGAAGGCTTACTCTGCACATTAACCCTTGTGTCAGAACTGGTCAGTATATTCTTATACACAGATTTTTTACCTTTAGAATTTTTATTTTTTATTTTTTTTGTATTTCCTTTTGTAATTAAATTAAACTTTTGATAAGATGGTTGTCTGCTCAAAAAATAATTGCATAGTTGCCACTAATGCGGTTGACTCCCATGATTATATTCTTTGTTGGTTGTGTGAAAATGCGGTTCACGTCAAGTGTGCAGGTTACACAGGCAGAATCAAGGAGTCTATTGCTAAAGGTGGTGGCTTAAAATATGGATGTGATGCTTGCCGGGAGGTCGAGAATGAGATGCGCTCTTTCATGAGGCGGACTAGAGATAGTTTTGACCCTTTAAGGGCAGGTTTTTAATAAACTCCAAGCGGAGTTTACTGCGGTGGAGACTCAGTTCAGAAGTTTATCGCTTATGAATGAGTCTCCGAAACGTAAAAGGACCAGTCCTTGGGGTGTTCTGTATCTGTAGATCCGCCAGCGTCTCTTATCGTCCCCGACCGGTCTCATGCACCGTCCACTCCTAATGTACAGCAATTGATATCGTTTAAGAGCCCGGTTGTGAATGCTATTAGTAATGAATTACCGGTATCACCTGGGAATGATCTCTTAAAAACGATGCCTATTGTAGTGTCCGATGTGTCAGGGCAATTACCCATTCCAATGGAAATTGCCGATAGTTCTAAAAGTATCGAGGGCCCCGTGAACAAGTTGACTGCTGCGGTGGGTGACTTGTCCAACGTTACTGCTGCGGCTGACGCTTCGGGACCGCGGCCTCTCGTTGGCATACCACCAAAGAAACATATATTTGTTTCTAGGCTAGACCCTTGTCACATCTGATGATGTAATAGCCTATATATAGGGACATTTCGTCCTTTAAAATTAGTGTTTTGCCAATATCTTCGACACTATATGTCGAGAAGATTTTGGCCTAAACATATAATAGTTAAGGAATATACTGTAAAAAAGAAAAATCGGCAACCGATTCGCTTGCCTACAACAACAACTAATACCTATTCCTGCCACATCAGCATCTGCTGGTGTGTCAAAAAACTAGCTTCGTCCCTTAACCTGGGTTACCAGAACGTTAGAGGACTGAAATCTAAACTTCCTAATCTCTATGTAGATAGTCTTTCTTTTGAGCATAACATTCTAGCTTTCACAGAGACGTGGCTAAAACCTGATATTGCTGATGCATCGGTTTTTTCCACAAACTTTTCTATTTTCAGACGTGACCGGATTTCTCGCATAGATGGTGGCTTGATAGCTGTGGATGCTGCTTTATCATCTGAAATGATTCAATTTTCTAGTACCCAGGAGATTGAGTTTGTCGGTGTTAAAGTAAATTTTAAATCTTTTAATGCTTTCATTACTTGTTCCTATATTCCACCATTGTCAGACATGGTGGTATATTTAATCATTTAGAGGCAATTCAGTTTGTCTCCTCTTTAGTTTCGAGTCAAGACTTGCTCATATTGTAGGTGATTTAATTTACCCGCTTTAGCATGGTCACTAACAGATGAATCTACCACGTTGCTGCCCTCTTTGTCACATGACTTATTGATGGCCTTCTAGGCTTTTCTTTATCCCAAGTCAATCCTGTCTTAAATTCTAATGGAAAATCGTTAGATTCTTATTTTTGTATTGGATTCTTCTTATTGTGAGGTTTCTAGGATCGAACCATTTGTTCTTCCAGAAGACAAATTTCATCCTACATTAAATTTAAAAATTGATTTGCCCTTGCTTTCACCATTACTTGGTTCAAATGATCACCACTAACTAGGTGCTTTCGTAAGACTGACTTTGCCAGCCTTAATGAAAACATTCCTACTACCGATTGGTCTTATCTGTACAATTGTAGTGATATGAACTCGGCTGTTCGTTTTTTCTTATGATACTCTGAATTCACTCTTTGATATTTGTGTGCCTCTTGGTAGGCTGGAGCGGCTTAACAAACCTCCCTGGTTCTCTCGCGAGCTATCCCAATTTGAAAAATGTGAAGACACGATATTATAAGAAGTTCCAAAAAACACGTCGTTATCAGATTATGCTCTGTATACAGTCGCTCGTTCAAAATTCATGATGCTTAATACACAATGCTATAAGAATTATCTTCAGCGGTGTAAGCTTCAGTTTTCTTCTGACCCTAAACAATTTATAATTTTGTTAATTCTAAACGTAAGACCTCTGTGCACCCATCTTTTTTGTCTTTTCAAAATAAAAAAGCGAGCACTGATCAGGCAATTGCCGATATGTTTGCGAGTTTTTTCAAAACAACTTATTCCTCAACGGAATATCGAGCAAGTCCGTATCCTTATCATTTAAAAAAAGGCTAATTGCATTTTCAATCCAGTGATTGATGAAGTTCTATTCTTACCGAACTTAAATTAGTTAAACCTGTTTATTCTCCGGGGCCAGACGGTATTCCTGGATGTATACTCAGGTTCTGTGCAAACGCATTATGTAAACCCATTTTAAAATTGTTTCTATTGTCTGTAGAATCTTCCTCTTTTCCATCTATTTGGAAGGAGTCGTATATTATTCCTCTGCATAAAAATGGCAAAAAGTCCGAAGCCTCTAACTATAGGGGTATCTCAAAATTGTCCGCTATTCCGAAAGCTTTTGAGAAAATTATAACTTCTCAATTGCAACATTTTTGCAGCTCTATTATTTCGCCATCCCAACATGGGTTTGTGAAACGTAGATCTACAACCACTAACCTTTTAGAATTTACATCAATAATTATCAAGGGGTTCAAAAATGGTAAACAAACTGATGTCATATACACTGACTTCAGCAAAGCCTTTGATTCCGTTAATCATACCCTATTACTTTCTAAGCTGAGCGACATTGGGTTTCCACCCCTTTTCCTTTCTTGGGTTCGAGAATATTTAACAAATAGAAAACAGAAGGTACTTTTTAAGTCTTCTTTTTCCGTTTCCATTTCTGTGACTTCTGGTGTACCTCAAGGTAGTCATCTTGGCCCTCTGCTCTTCACACTATTTATTAACGATCTTCCATCAGTCATTGTTCATTCGCGTGTGCTTATGTATGCTGACGATGTCAAGCTTTGTCTTACTTATAAAGATACAGATTCATTTAGTCGGCTACAAGCTGATCTTAAAAACTTTCAATCCTGGTGCCAGTTTAATCTACTAAATCTTAACACTACCAAATGTAAGGTAATGACTTTTTTTCGTAACTCTCCTCAACTGGTCACTTATTTCTAAACAACAGCCCTTTAGAACGTCTAAATAATATGAATGATTTGGGCGTACTTATGGACCATAAGTTAAATTTTAACACCCATATTTCCACCACGGTCGCAAAGGCCATGAGTGTCCTGGGTTTCATTAAAAGATGGTCAAAAGAATTTGATGACCCCTATACAACTAAAGTTCTTTTTACTTCGCTTGTCCGTCCTATTTTAGAGTATGGATCTTGCATTTGGTCACCTCAATATGAGTCGCACCCTAGAATCCGTTCAAAAGCAGTTCTTGCTATTTGCTCTTCGTGGCTTAAGCTGGGATCGCAATGTCAATTTGCCTTCGTATTCTAGTAGACTTCTCTTGATTAACCTTCCGTCCCTAACTAACCGTAGAATTATGCTTGGTGTCATTTTTATGCACAAGCTCCTAATTGGTGATATCGACTCGCCTGAGTTATTAGCTCAGGTGAATCTGTCGGTACCATGTAGACGGAGTAGACATCCTTTAATACCTTTATCCCTTAGTCGTTGTTCTTCTAACTATGCTATGCATGAACCTTTTAGGGTCCTCTGCTCTGATTACAATCTTCTATCCCCTGTAATCGGCTCAGAGTTTTCTATTAATATGCTTAAAACATCTATCCTATCCCATTTAGTTAATAGATAGCTATAGTATTATGTGTTTGTCTGTCTTTTCTATTGTGTATTTTGTCCACGCGATTCGTGCCGTGCGTTATACGGCTGCACCCCTCGGTCGGTCGGGTGGGAGGTGGGCAGTTATCTGCTTGGGCTCGCGCGTAACAGGCTTTGTCCTGGTGTCGTAGGGGCCACTTGAACGTACTGCGCATAGTATCGTCAACGTCTCCGCTAATAATCACATGATAAGCATTTTCTATAATTCTCAATTGTTACGTGTGTGTGTCTGTGTGGGTGAAGACCTAGTGTGCATCTAGGTAGAGGTAGCCATAGAACAGTACAAATAGGCGATAGGAAAATCAATTTAATAATACCCCCGAACCCCAAAGTCGGCATAAGACAACGCGTCAACCCATTTTATTTACAATTAGGTGTCTGTCCCATACCACCCCATCCCACACCTCACCCTTCTTCCATACCACCCTTTCTGTGTTGTGTGTGTGTGTGTGTGTGTGAGTGTGTTTCGAGCAGCTTAAGTGATTTAGGCGCTCCTTAGCTGATAGCAAATACCAACCAACCGACCAGCCAACTCATAGAGACATTATCTATTCTATGTCCATGAGCAGAAGCTCACGTATTTGGGTGACGAGCAGAGTAAAGCTAGCAGGAGCAGGCGGAGGAGAGTGACAGAGAGAGAGTATTGGTGGACTAGTGTAGAATAGAGCATTAAGCCATATCTTTTTTTGAGCATTTAATTCATCGTAGCCGTAATATTGGGGCCCCGAGTGAATTGGAAATATCTATCTGTATCTGTATATACCACGAACACAAATTCTATTTCTGTAGTCTGTTTCACTATTTGTTAAATTCATAAGCTGCTATATCGTTGCCTATCGGAGGGAGACTATCTACCTATCTATCTATCTCTCTATATAGAAGAAGCGCGGACAGTGCGGACAGCACGGAGTAGACAAGTAGCAAAGCGTTAGTTAATATCAGTTGGTTTTGGATGGTGGGAAGGCCGGGGGCGGTGTTGAAAGGGGTTTTCTGTCTGTTATATATGCAATATCTATCTAGCTGTTGCCTATGATATCTATCTATCGGTTACCTATCCATTTATGGCTAAGTAAACCCCAGCACTTGAGGGCTCTTACCCGACTCGACTTTATTCCTGGCGTGATTTTTATGACGACCGCTTAGTCTGTGTCACCTTTGAACTGAAGGTCTTTTCAGTCCAACAGGGCTTATAATATTGTTGCAAAACAACCAAATGAAAGATAAAATAAACTAAAAGAATTTTCGAAAGTCTCAACTATTATTTATGGCCTTAGCTTAAGTTTTGTCTTGGCAGAAATCGTTTTAGAAGTTCAAGGAGTTAAATCTCTAGGGCTCTTGTTATAAACTGAGTTAACCTTCTGTAAGAATAGAAAAAGAAAGTCTCCAAAATATCATTAATAACTATATAATACATTCCCAATCTGTCCCTCTTTTTGACCCTCTTGTAATGCTTTTCCATGTGTCTTTTCCTTTGTATCTTTGTAGGTAACGCTCTCACAGATTTGTCGCAGTTCGCATCAGAATACATATGCCATGCCCGGTGGGGATATATCGGATGATTTGCGTCGCAAATTTGATCAATGGTGGTCAAATCAACTTCTCCCCAGGCCTCAGCCATGACCCCAAAATGTTGCCCTTCATGACAGCGCCGTCTGCTGTGACGGTGGGGGCAGGACCCAATGAATTGGTCGATTTTCCTGTGGGAGTGGGCACTGCACCAATGGCTGCGGCTCCCGCAGCAGCAGCCCATGCCGGTTCCATGGGCAGCCGAGAGAGTTTGTTGCTGGCCAATGAGGCAGTGGCCGCTGCCATCATCCCAGTGCTGGACAGGGTGGGCTGGGGGTGTGGCTGGGTGTGGCTGCTGGTCCGGTCATCATTCTGGTATGCTTGTACATCCATCTATGCATCCGGCCATGCATCCTTCGATACATCATCATCATCATCAGGAGGGTCACATGCTCCGCCTCAGTATGCCAATCAGAAGACTCGCATGCGAACCAGTTTCGATCCGGAAATAGAGTTGCCCAAATTGCAGAAATGGTTCCAAGAGAATCCCCATCCTTCACGCCAGCATATTCAGAATTATGTGGTGCAATTGAATGCCTTGGAGTCGCGTCGAGGTCGCAAGCCTTTGGATGTCAA
>NW_025814202.1:0-84153 GCF_018902025.1 Drosophila willistoni
TATAACTACACGATTGTACACCGCTCGGGGGTTGGTATGCCCCATGCTGATGCTCTAAGTAGAATAGAAACTGCCGCATACGTTGACGATATAAACCTTGATTTCCAACTGCAGTTAACCCAGAACCGGGACCCTGAGATTGTCAAACTCCGAGATGAGTTAGAGAAATATGAGATAGCGGATTTCGAACTGCGAGATGGAGTAGTGTACCGCCTGTCCTCGACGAGTGTACCCCAACTTTATGTCCCTTCCGAAATGATAAATCATGTCATACGAGTAGTGCACGAGAAGCTTGGCCATATGGCCACGGAGAAATGTTGTGCACAGATCAAGAAGCATTACTGGTTCCCGTGTATGAAGTCTTATGTTAACAATTACATTAAAAATTGCCTCAAGTGTATCTACTACTCCGCATCCGCTTCGGACCACCGTGTCACGCTACATAGTATTCCGAAAGTGCCCCTTCCGTTTGATACCGTCCATATTGACCATTTGGGCCCCCTTCCGTCCATACGTTCTAAGAAAAAGTATCTTCTGGTTGTCATTGACGCTTTCACCAAATTTGTGAAGCTGTACCCTGCCGCCACGACTAATTCACGTGAAGTATGCCAGACTTTAGAATCTCAGTATTTCGCAAATTACAGTAGACCCCGCCGAATTATCAGTGATCGAGGTACCTGCTTTACTTCCTCCGAGTTTGAAGAATTTCTGAAGGCCAATAATATAATTCATGTGCTGAATGCCACTGCCTCACCCCGGGCCAACGGCCAAGTCGAGCGGGTTAACTGTGTGTTGGGCCCCATGTTGGGTAAACTGACGGAACGTGTGGATCACGCAGATTGGGTCCAACAACTGCCGAACATAGAGTTTGCATTGAATAACTCCGTTCACTCCACAACCAAATTTGCCGCTTCCGTGCCGGACCACGGTCCGTATGTGGTTCATAAAAAACTTCCGAATGACCGATATGTTATCCGGGATGTAGAGGGCTCCCAAATCACCCAACTACCATATGTTGGGTCCTAGAAGCCTCCAAATTAAAGCTATGGGTTGCCCCTGATCAAGATTGCACTTCTGATAGCCAAACAAAGGCGACACCAGCCACTTAAGATTCTTATTTACCCCCCCTCCGTTGTTACCAATTGGAATCGAGGTCGATTCCTCGTCAGGACGGCCGAGTTGTAAGATTCCAATTATTTAAAGTCTGTTAAATGCTCATGTATATATATCGATTGTTAGTAATAAGTATCGATTGTTAGTAATAAGTATCGATTGTTAGTAATAAGTATCGATTGTTAGCGATAAGTCCTCGATAGGTTGAGAGACGGCGTCTCTCTTCTCTTCCGGCGTTGCAACGAGCAAGTTGCATCTGCGCAAAACCCAAAGATTAAATCCGACCAATACAAACTAATCTTTATCATTTTTACTTAATAATTAGGTGTTTACAGTATAAATTTTCTGAAATACCCACTTAAACCCAAAAAACTTTGCAATTGCTTAGGTGTCTGAGGAATTTTGAATTTAGAAACGGCTTCAATCTTTTTGGTTGTCGGATGCAACATCTGATTTTCAATAATATGTCCTAAGAATTGGGTACGTCTTTTCAAAAATGACAACTCTTAATGTTGAGTTCCAGTCCATAATCTTTGCAGGTAGTAATGACTTCTTTTAAATTTGAAACAGCTACTTTTTCGTCTTTTGCTGGAATTATTACGTCGTCTATGTAAATAGTGCAATACCTCGGCGAGTAAGGGGTCGAAATATTGCGTTAATGTGCGTTGAAACACACCAGGCGAATTGGAGAGCCCAAAAGGTACTTTCTTAAATTGATATTGGCCATTCTGAGTCACAAACGATGTGTACTTCTTGCTTGAGTGGTACTGGTACGTGAAAAAATCCGTTTTTCAGATCTATTGTACTGAATACCTTTGCATCTTGGAGTCTATCAAGTTCGTCTTCAATACGAGGCAGGGGAAAACGATCTTTTACAATTACCTTATTGATGCGTCTAAAATCAATACAAAGTCTCGGTGAATCGTCACGCTTTTTGACAAGGACTACAGGACTTGTAAACTCTGAATTAGATTCTTAAATTATATCGTTGTTTATCCACTCTTCAATTTGTTTGTCGACTATTTTTGTTTCTTGAAACGGTAGTCTGCGCGGACGCGAAAATATTGGGGTTTCGGCATTTAATGTTTGACTTTGTTTTAACCGGCTTATAATTTTCAATTATTTCTCACTTTTTCACCCGCAGCTTGATCTATATTTATTTCGTCATTATTCGCGATAGCTTCAATTTTTATTATATTCAATTCCGAAATCTCGATCTCATTCTCGACATATTTACGCACTGTTAGACCATAACGATTAAAAATTAATTCGGCAAGAAGGCAAATCTGTTCACCAATGATTATTTTAATATCCATACACATCATCGGAACAACATAAAAGTCAAGAACATATTCATCGTTAACGATTTTAATTGATTTTTCAAAATGCCCAATTGGTCTAATTTGATTCTCATCACTATCACCGCCACATCCAATAAGACTTACACTTACTTACCCAAAAGTTTTTGCTCATTTAGTTTTTTGAATAAGTCTTCGCGCATAACATTGAATTTGCTGCCTGTATCAAATAAAGCCGAACAATTTATTATCTCTATTAACACTGTTTTACTCGTAATTTTACTTTGACATTGTAGAGTATACGCATTCACTTTTTGTTCATCTTTTTGTTTAACTTGCCTGCATTTAATGGCAATATGCCCAAATTGGTTAAACTTAAAACATTTTCGACCTTTGTCTTTATTGCTGCAATCACTTGCTATATGGCCTTTATGTCCACAACTATAACAGCTGACTTCTTTATATTTGGATATTACGTTACTTGGCATCTTTTTAACAAAAACACTGCGGTCAACTGCTTTGGATTTTTCACACATTGTTTCATAGCTTCTTAGTTTTGATTTAAAATTCTTTAAGTCATTTGCATCCCGGCGATTGTATATTGAATTAAAGTTAGATCTTCGATTCTACCGCGGGATGCAATGTCTTTCATTTTATAAAAATATTCTTGCATATTTTCACTTTTGTTTCGTTTTCTTTCACTCAGTTGTTTATGTAATTCTTTGCTCGATACGGTCTGCCTAAACTCGCCTAATAGTGCATTTTGAGTATTGACCAAGAATTAATACCTCTTTCACTGAAAACAAATTGCTTGTCATTGCCTCTTAGCGACTTTTTTGCAAAAACTAATTTTTGAAGGTCATTAAAGTCCATCAAAAGAGCCTGATCTTCGAATTCTGAAAGCCATTCCTCAATTCCAATTGAATTTGTTTCATCGAATGTTCTAATTGTGTCCTCTATGTCACGAAAATTCATACCAAAACGCATAGAAATATCACTATAACGTTTTTCGTCTCCACGGTTTTTCTTACATATTTGTGAATTCTCTTTCTGCATCATTGTACACACTCCTGTGAGCGGCACTTTCGTTACCATCTTGGTCGTCAGATTCGTCGCTGCTTTCGTTTTCAGCAATCTTTTCACAATTTTCTTTTCAAAATTCACTTTTCAGCATTCTCTTTTTACCGTTCGCGGACGAGCGCCAAATTTTGTGGGACTAGGTTCCGATTCCGTAGAAATAAGTAGTCCCGTTTGATTTATATGTATGTAGTTAAATGGTTATAGGTTTTATTTTAGATTCTAATTAGGTTTTAGTAACTATAAATTGATTGAATTGAATGGTAATTGTATCGTCTTTAGGTTTTTAATGAGAGCGTCGTTTCTCATTCGTCTTTACACGTCTTTCGTCTTTAACACTTCTTTACTTCTTTTAATACACTCTTTCGTCTTTAATACACGTCTTCTCGTCGTTGGCTCGTCTTAAAAAGTTCTTCTTCGTCGTCTCGTAGCAGCATTGGCACATCGTCGTTTTGGTGGGTCGCTTGCCACCTCGTCTCCTATGGATCGCTTGCCACACCGTCGTTTAGCAGCTCTTTTGACGTGATCTGGCCATTGGTAAACCCAACCACACATTTATGCAATAATTTCTTTAAATTTTCTACTTCTGATTTTAAATGATCAAGTCGAAGTTCGTTTCTTTTCGATACTGCTTCATATTCGAACTCTGGGGGAGGAAAATGTATTGATTGTTCTATAAATATGATTTACTCATATTTAGTGGACGTTGACGATACTATGCGCAGTAAATTCAGGTGGCCCCTACGACACCAGGACAAAACCAGTTACGCGCGAGCCCAAGCAGATAACTGCGCAACTCCCATCCTACCGAGCGAGTAGTGCAGCCGTATAACGCACGGCACGAATCGCGTGGACAAATACAAAATAGAAAAAAGAGACAAACAAATAATACGATGGCTATCTATGAACTAAATAGGAAAAATGGATGTTTTAAGTATATAACAGGGATTAAAAGAACAGAGGACCCTAAAAGGTTCAAGCATGGCATGGTTAGAAGAACCGATTAGTTGAACACTAAGGGTTAAAGGTATAATAGGATGTCTACATAGATTTACATGAGCTAATAACTTAGGTGAGTCAATAACACCAATCATAATTTTACGGTTAGTTAAGGAAGGAAGGTTAATCAAAAGAAGTCTACTAGAACACGAAGGCAAATTGACATTGCGATCCCAGCTTAAGCCACGAAGAGCAAATAGTAAGAAGTCCTTTTGAACGGATTCAAGTCTGACCTAAAAATTATAAAAATTACTATTTTGGTTGTTACTGATCGTAATTTTTTATACCAGCTATTGCATTTATCATTGGTATATTGATATGATACCCGTCATCTCCTCTCCAGAACAAAATCGGGTATTGTAATGCGTCATAGTTGCTCATTCCTACGATGCAAAACAATAACTCTTTGATGAAATTGTTCTTCAACTATTACGATTGCAACTTCATCGATTGTTGGTGCATTAAATCGCCTGGCATGTTGTCCGAGTGGTGTTCTGTCAGCACGTATTATGATTTTATGGTCATCGGTGGGCATCAGATCCAGTGCATTCTTGAATAATTTGACCAATTCATTGTGCTGATGGAAAAATCTTTGCAGCTCACTCAAGATTTCTCTTCTAACATTTGTAGCGATTGCACAGCGCTGGTTCAATTCGCTATCAACATCACCAATGAAATATATTTGTAAAAACTGATGGTCAGCATCTGGGAATGGCAACAGTGACCCAGCCCTATGGTATATCTGACCTTGAATCTGGATTTTTTTTTCTCATAAATCAAATTGCATAGTAAGTACTAAGAAGTAATTACCTTAAAGGTTGGCATAAATCCATCTCTTATAATATTTGTAGCCCCAAAAGATGTCATTTGATACACGAAGTGTACTTTTGAATATTTTTCAAAAACTCCTTTGACGCTTGTGAATTGCCATAAATTAATGAGTGCAAAGGGTCTGGTGGAGGTTCTAATTAGAGCGCTGCATGAATGGAAGCAAAGTCAAGTTCAAATGAATCCATTCGAATTGAATTCAAACAAATGAGTGACAACTACACAATGAAATGAATGAGTGTGAGTTTGTACTTGTCATATCTCGCAAAATACGTAACTCTGTTTAATGAAAGGCAATGAATTGAGTGTCAAAGCATCGAATTGTACTAAGGCACTCGAATCAATAGAATTATTCGAATTGACTCATTTTTATTGGGATGTTTAAAAGCAACAAAAACTAATTATTTTATTAAAAATGTATGGTAAATAATGGCGAAATGGGGGCTATTAAAATTAAAATATGCTATACACCAAAAACTTAAGGACACAGTTTTGGGATTTGACAATTTGGGACAAATTTTATAAAATCTAATTTTCTAAATTAGATTCCTAGTTGCCACGAACCGTGAAAACATATAAAATTGAATGTTGTGCGACTGATTTTTACGTCGCACACTCATTTAGTTGAAGTCGAATTTCAAAGTCATTCAATTCATTTATTTGGTTTTGAATGTTGTTAACTCGAATTGATTTTTCTATCATTCATGCAGCTCTCTAGTTCTAATGCAGGCAATTGAACTTTTCCAGAAGCACAGCACATGGCAGGCGTTTCGTTCATAAATTTCAATGCTCTGCAATGCACACATTCTTTATTCATTTGTCCTGCTATAATCAATTGTGCTATCATAATTATAAGCATTACGTCTAGGAAATTCTCTAACACCTGGGGTTTCCTGTTCGTCTACCAGTATTTGAGCATCGTGGAAGTGGCATTTTGAATGTGGTTTATATACAATTCACTTAATTTTTTAAATTCTAAGCTCGCTTCTCTTATTGAACACAAAAAATTGACGTATACCTCAAACGTATAGTTTTGTATAAAACTGGTTTTATTCATTCATTTTAAAACGCCTTTAGTTAATTGGTTAAACTGAAAATTAACTTTCTTTTGGAAAAAAACCCTTCTTTCGTCCACAACCAACATTTACAAAAAAAAAAAAATGGGCAAAATTGGTTGATTCCTGAATGACTTATTAACTTATAGAAGATATATTCAAATAGTTATGTCGGTTCGTCTGTCTGTCCGTCTGGATCAGCGCAAAGTCCTCCTAGCGGTCCAGGACCTACAGAGATTAAATTTTTTAAATTTTATATCTCGGATTCAGTCTGATCCGACAACTATATCACATAGCTTCCATATAAACGGCAAAGTCATGAACAGTGACTTTTCTCAAAACCTTCTGAGCTATTGTCGTGAAATTTAATATTGGTGAGTTTATTACACATATAAACGACTATGCCAAATTTGATCAAGATTGGGTGACTACATCATAAAGCTCCCATAGAAACGACCGGTCGATAACAGTGACTTTTTTCAATAACTTCGTTTTTCAACGAGATTGCTTTCAAATTAAACATTTGTTAGTTTAATATATCTGTTAACGGCTATGGCGAATTTTGCTCGGGTGGCTATATCATATACCTCCTATAGTAACGATCGGTGGAAGACAGTGACTTTAATCAGTATCTTCGTTATTTCCTATGCTAAGATTATAGGCCGTTCTTTCGCAAACATTTGACTTTTTAAATAAAAAGTTTTCCCACTGTGATAGCTATGGGGAATAAAAGAGTTACCAAAAAAGTTGCAAGGGTATACAAACTTTTACGCAGTTAGCCCCGGCCCTCTGGTTCCTTTAACTGTTTGGACACTCAAGTTTTCTGGAAAATTGAAATAAAGTTGAAGAAGCTGTATCTGTTACGATTGATTTGATTTGGGTTTGATGACGTACTCGGTTGATCTGTTTGATCCACTTGTTGTGTCTGAGCTGTCTGATCGGAGGCAGATTAGAATATTTTCGGACCATTCCATTTTACTCTGACCACTGGTACTTTTTCTTTGCCATTTAGTGGGTTGATTCAACGAGTTTTGATTCTGAGGTTGATTTTGAATCTGGTTATTAAGGAGATTTTCTTGTGTGCCCTGATGAAGAATTTGTGAAATATTTTGGGGATTGGGATGATTTGAATTATTGTATTCGTTGATTTGCCTATAATAGGTTTGCCCTGAATTATTTTGGTTTGTTTTGTAGTTTGGTGGAACTATCTTCATATTGACCCAGTGCTGTAGTAGTAAAATCTAGTCAACTCTCCGTATGAACGTGCTTATTGTCAAATCGTTACCATCGAATTGTGCAACTGTCTAATCCTGGTTCAGGTGAGCTTCTGATAGTTCCACTGTCATCTTCGAGTAGAATATATTTAGAACTACAAGTTTCGAAGTCGCGCATATTACTGCACAAAAGGTTCTTTTGTGGATAAAACGAAAAAAACAATTTTTTCCTCATTTTTTTTTTTTTGTAGGCTTTGGACTTTATAGTTGCTTACAGCCCCTTTACATGTTTTTAGCATAAAAACTCAACCTTGGATTTGATATCTGTAACGGTAGCAAGTTTCACACAATTACTTATTCAATGACACAAAGTCTTGTTTATAAGGTAACCTTAGAATCGATATCCGTAACTGTCACTTATACACAGGTTTTGCACGCACTAAATATATTTCGTTTTATCCTACCGACTGTGGCAGTTAGAAATCCTTATTAATTAAAAAAATATGGATTGATAAGACTCAAACGTAATCTTTATTGAAACAAAACGTCTTTAGAACTAATAAGACTCAAAACTATCTTTATTGAAACAAAACCGCTTAAGAACTTTTAATTATTCATACAAACATGTTTAAACTTTAAAGTTTGATTAGCTTATGAATTTTGCTTACTAAGCGTTCTCCCGCTTGGAAGATATTTTGAGGACAGATTTGTTTATAAAGTTTTTGTTTAGTCTCCGTTGCAGTAAACATTCGTTTTGTAGACTAAAGGGGGGTGAAGTTATATGGGTGAGAGTGGGTGGGAGTGGATATATAAATATATATATATATATATTATATGATCAGAGATTCTTCTTTCTATGCGTTGCACACTTCTGACTAAAATTAATATACAATACCAATTTTACATATATAATTTCAATTACAGTACAGTTTCGTATAATTCTTCAGTTGCACACTAATTGTAAGTATCACTAATTGTCGTCACTCTCAATCTTGTGGTATTTGTATGGTCTGTCGAAGTGAAACCTTTGAATATGTTTTGCGATCGGCCCCAAATTTCTTAGACTTTTTGAGAATAAACGGATACAACAAATGTGAGGCACTCGGTGAATTTGTAATTTTTGAAAATTAGCTCGCACCTAATGTGCATGTGAAACAGGAAAACAATTTGGAACATGCAAAGGGTATATAAGCTTCGTTTTGGCTTTATGGTGTCTCATATATTTCTTATTTTCAAACATGAAATTAAAATTAAATCTTATTTTATTTTACGAGACATGCTACAATCTTGAGTTTTCCATTGACTGCAAGAATCTCATAGCGGATGTTTTGTACTATTAACACCATTCCATCAGTATGAGTATATTGCGACAATGAAACGAACGGCGCTGTCATACAATTAAATGTAAAATGTGATGGCATATCTAGTCTGCTCACTAGTTCAAAACATTCGGTTAATTTAGAGGACCAGACGGAAGCAGTATCGAATTTTAAGCCTTCTCGCTTACAGAGTTTTACTGCATCACTAATGTTGCGAAATGAGTTTAAAGTTATGATGCCTGGGGGGTAATCTCCAAAATAATATTGTGGAAAGTCCAAAACAACTATTGGCGAACCCGGTGTTATATTACCACATTGTTTCTTTGTGTCAGCTTCTGTGAACTCTTCGATATGTATTGTCGAGCAATTCATGCGCTTGATTATCTTAACTGACCGCAAATAATTTGGATGTGTGTGTAAACGGTCATCCATTAGCTGTAAGCGGCGATGAACTTTTTTAATAAATTCATCCCGCTTAGGTTCCTCTACCAAAACGCAGGCAATTATATCTCTGCCGATTGGATGATACAGGTCTTTTGCAACAGAGCTAGCTACTTGATTTATGTCTCCTGTTGAAAGCAGGATCACTAATCGTGGGCGAATCCACTGCTTATGGCTACCATCTTTCGGATAAGAGAACACATGACGTTTCATCAAATGAGAGAATATATCAGGAATCGCATCTCGTATTAACAGCTGTTCATATCCAGTTTTTGCAATTTTCTGTGGTTTACTAAAATTGTCAATTCCGATCATTTTTGTTTGTTAAATACGGTTCAATTTTGTAATTTTGTATTTGTGTGATGAATTAAATTTAGTTGACTACTGTGAGAAAAAGTATTTATTTATACTGTTATTGGGCAGTGATTGAAAATTAAAGCCAATCTTCTTACTAGCTATAGCTACTAGGCCTTAAGCTATGTGAGAAAAAGTATAAGGAGAATGTATCAGCTAAATCACGATTAACTAAAAGTGCTTCCTAAAAACTTATCAATACAAATATACGTGTGCTACAGAAATCAGTTTCAATATCGGTCGAAATCCAAGCCGTGCCACAGAACTTCAAGTGATTAAAGATTTTTTACATAGTTGGAAGGTTTTGTAGGATTGTCATTGATTACATTTTGGGCACACAAGAACAACATAACTGTTTGAAGGCAACTTTTAAACGTTGCCACTTCAGAGAAATACTTGTTTTTCTTACAAAAACATGAAAACTACGCGATTTATTATAAAAGTATAAAGTATATTTATAAAATAATATATTTTTGATTTCCCTTCTCGAACTGCACTATGTGGCAACATACCATACACCAGTAAAGCAAATATTTCAACTTTATTAAACAAATGCATTTTCACATGCTTTATACAAGAATATCTTAGTATCTCGCTCACTCAATCATACGAGCACCCTAGCACCCCCACCAGCCAACGGCCAACTCCGACCTTATGGAAAAACGTTTATATGCATAACTCGACTGTTTTTCCGATTTGTCCGATTTTGATCAAATTTGGTATTTTGCTGGATATTAGTATTAAATTTAAATGTGCCAAATTTGATTGCACAAGGTAGAAGATAACGGCAGATAATCGAGTTTTTTCAAATTGCGGGGGCGGAAAGGGGCGTGGAAAAAATTTGAAAAAAACGTGATCACTTTACATACTACACAAATGTACATACCAAATTTCGTGGCTTTAGCTTTTACAGTCTCCAAGATCTAGGTGTTCATACGGACAGACATACAGACGGACGGACGGACATGGCTAGATCAACTTGGCTGTAGATGCTGATCAAGAGTATATATACTTTATGAGGTCGGAAAAGCTTCCTTCTGCCTGTTACATACATTTTGACGACTTTAATATACCATTTCACCATATGGGTGTATGGTATAAAAACCTTGTAAGTTTCCCATAATAGACCATTTAGCTAGCACATCGGTGAGCGGATTGAATATCGCTATCAAAATGTTAGTCTGTGGCACCTAGATTTCAGCTTTCACTGAAATTGCCGAAGAAGTGATTTCTGTAGCACACCTGTATATTTTATAAATTGCCAATGTAGACTTTTTTTTAATTCTTGAAACATGCTTCAGGCAAGAATCCGCTATCTCGCTTACTCCTACAAGCACTCTTGTGCCGCAAATAGCCTACGGCACACTCCGCGATTATATACCGCCTTATAAAATATGTTTATACGTATGAATAAACAAATATACTATGAATAAACTAAAATTAATTGATTAATATAATTAAAATTAAAAATATTCCTTTAAAAGAAGTTGAAGTACCTTTGCAGATTTTTAGTTACTCTTTCCTTACCTACAGCCCTCAAAGTGGGAAAACTTTTTATCTAAAAAGTCTAATATTTGCGAAAAGACGGTTTAGCGCAGGGATTGAAAATGCTATGCTACGTCGGAGTTTTTTTTTTTGCTCCCGCTACTGCTCTGATTTCGAAGGGCTACGTAGCATAGCAGAGAGCACAAACGGAAAACGATTGCTCTTCTGCTCTGCTCCGTAGCAAACATCGTAAAAAAAAAGAGCAAAAAATTTTCGAACGCTATTTGTAGTTGTAGCAATAGCACAAGCGTAAAAAACGAGATGAGAGCGGAGCAAACAAAATAAATTTTTGTGCTACTGCTACGGAGCATTTCCTTTTCTGTTGCTCTCGTAGCAATTTCGTAGTCGCTCTCGTAGCAACTTAGTAGTCGCTCTCATAGTAGATCTGTACTAGAGGTGGGCATGGGCCGAAATGTTACATCCAACCCAACCCAGCCCATGAGCTTAAAATTTCACCCGCACCCGAAAGCTAAAAAAAAATTGGACATTCAGAGGAAACTTTAATTCCCCAAACTGGGACCACAACAGGGATAAATCCAACATGAAAGTTAACATGGACAAGAGAGTATAGCGGATGCATCTGCAATATTAGCAGTGGCCACGATCGCTGGGTAACATTAGTCAGCCAATGCTTTTGGTTCTTGGATTTGGCGCCTACACTCACAGTTACTTGGCGATAGGCATTAATGTATTTCGCAAGGTGACTCTGTTGGTTGATGTCGTTGTGTTTGGCTACCCTGGTGAGCTGTCAATTGCCTTTCTTTCCTTTCCGGTCTCTGACCCATAGACGACGCAACGCACGCAAAAACTATAAAAAGTAATCCTAAAAATAAGCCGGAAAAACAAATATTAAAGCACTTCAATATAATTCGCATTTGGTAAAGTTTCCTATACAAACGCAGTAATTAATTGGTCTCTTGCGTCAACATGGCTTCGCGCAAATCTTCGTTTAATATTTTAAAATATTTTGAAGATGATGGGTCATCATATGTACAGTGCAAATTTTGTGATCGGTTATTAAAGAAGGATCGTACATTTAATTTGCAAAAAAATTTTATGGGAGTGCACAAAATAAAAATAGATAATCAAGACAACGAGTCCTCTTGTTCAGAAAACATATCTCAACCCAGGAAAGAAATAATCAAAGTTAAAATAAATAAAAAACAGTTAATTCGTTCGTACATAGGCCTGGTGACAGAACAAAGTATCCCTTTCAATATTCTAAATTCAGAAAACATGAAAAATATAATAGATCCGATTTGTGATTGTCTTGCAGAAAAGAACCGAAAAAGCTTTAAACTAAATGGCAATAAATGTAAAAACATGCTAAAACATGTGGCGGAAAACATACGCACCGAAATGCAACAAGAAATGTTGCTGTCTTTAAAAATAGATAGCGCAACTCAGCTCAACCGTAATATTTTTGGAATAAGTACGCAATTTATTAATGAAACTGAAATTGGATCCCCGATATTAGGCTTGTCTTTATTCTTTTTTATACCCTTGCAGAGGGTATTATAAAATTGGTCAGATGTTTGTAGCGCACAGAAGGAGACGTTTCCGACCCCATATATATATTCTTGATCAGCATGAGAAGCTAAGTTGATATAGACATGTCCAACTGCCCGTCCGTCCGTCCGTGCGTCTGTGCATATGCGTTTTACTCAGCCGTCTTAAGAGCTATCGGGGCTTTTTATTACCTGGGAAAAATAAAGTATGAAAACTATATCGGACCACTATATCATATAGCTTTAGAAGAAACATTTTCATAAAAATTGGAGTATCGCTATGAAATTTACATATGTGATAATATTGGATATAAAACCCCAGATCCCAATTTGAATGTGATCGGATAAGTTACACCAACTTTCAGTTTTTTTTTGCATACCTAAATCATATTATCTTACTTTCAGCTTTTTTTTACATATCTAAATCATATTATCAAATTATTTTACTGTTATAATCATATAGAAGTGTCGACTTTGAAAATCGCACATTAATTCTACGAGTTTTTGGTACCGGCAATAGAAGAGCATTTGTAGTAGAATTAGTATGCAATTTTCAAAGTCGACTCTGCAAAATGCCATCGAGCCAAATGTGTAAGTATTGTTTTTATTTGATGCTGTCACCTTTTTCAAACACGAAATTACTAAAAAAAATATTTTAAAAATTTTTGTCTTTTTTTAGTTAACCAAAGTGTGTAAGGACATAGGAATTCTCGCTTGACTTGGCCGGGAAATTCGACCGACTTAAACCCTATTGGCCACTTATGGCACGAAATGAATCGAAAAGTGACAGACCAGAAGCCACAAAATAAGTTGCAGCTGATTTCGTCCTTGGAAAATGTTTGGGACAACGTTATTACCGAGGATACTGTGCGAGTCCTTGTTGATTCAATGCCGTCGCGAGTGGCAGTTATACAGGCTAAAGGGGGCGTGACAACCTATTAGTATTTTTTTATTTTCATTTAACATTACTTTTAAAAAAATGAAATGAGTTATAAATCTTACATCGGAGATGAGCCCACAAGAATTTTTTTCCGCTAACCATTGAATTTTGGTCAATTTTGCTTTTTTTTTGTTTGGGGCAAAAATCAAGGATATCAATAGTATAGAAATAAATATTTTACTCCATAACGTCTTTTTCCTAGTAAATTATCTTATTGTTAATAAAGAAACCTTATTCTCTTATTTTTATCTGAACGATTCCAAAAAAACATGAAATTTTCAAGTGGTGCGGTTTTTATGATCGCCAGTGTATATAAAATTGTAAGCCGTTTTTTGTAAATTAATAAGTCATTCAGGAATCAACCAATTTTGCCCATTTTTTTTTTGTAAATGTTGGTTGTGGCCCAAAGAAGGGTTTTTTCCAAAAGAAAGTTAATTTTCAGTTTAACCAATTAACTAAAGGTGTTTTAAAATGAATGAATAAAATGAATTCAAATAACGAACCAGTGTTGTACAACTTAAACCTCTAACGTATAGTGTTGTATATCATATCGCTTTAATATACCAGTGGTGCTGCCATACATTAAATGACTGATGTATTGTTTATATGGCATTCGTTGCCAGATCATTGCATTCGTGACTGTTATATGCCAATTTTTTGCGTTCAATAAGAAAAGTGAGGTTAGAATTTAAAAAATTAAGTGAATTGTATATAAACCAGATATAGTCAATATCTGCGCGTCTATTAGGCTAGCTTACATACCTAATTTAATGTCGGTAGCTTTCATAGTTTTTAAGAAAATCAGTTTTATGTGAATTGTGGGGGCGGAAGGAGGCGTGGCAAAAAGTTGGAAAAACTGTTTTCTGCGCGCTAACTAAACGAGTATATAAACCAAATTTGATGTTTCTATCTGTTATACTTTAAAAAAAAAACAGTTTTATGTAAATTCTGGGGGCGTGGCAAAAATTTGAAACAAACTCGACAACTGTACATACCACACGAGTCTGCATACCAAATTTGATGGCTCTAGCTCTTATAGTATCCGAGATCTGCGTGTTCATACAGACGGACGGACGGACGGACGGACAGACAGACTGACATGGCTAGATCGACTCGGTTGTTGATCCTGATCAAGAATATATATACTTTGTGGGGTCGGATATGCTTCCTTCTGCCTGTTACATACATTTTGGCGACTTTAATACATCGATACATCAACGCTCTCGAGGAAGACGGAAGTGTTTTTTTTAAGCTCCCGCGTTTTAACTGATTTTATAATTTTTTTTATTTTGTGTTATCGGCATCGCGATCGAAAATTATAATTATAATATTAAATCTAACTTGCACCATATCACTCGTTTGCGTTTTTGTGTGTTTGTGTTAATAATTTTTAACAACCTTAGTTCTGTTAAAACCTTTGTTGGTTTTTTTCTTTTCTTTCTCTCTTTCCCACCTTTTTTTCTTTCTTGTAAATCACATGCAACGCTCATTTGTTGTTGTCTTAAAATTTCTGTGAGTTCTTGTTGCAGTGTTTTTGTTTTTGTGATTTCTAGCTCCCGCGCGACTCTTTAACTTTTTTTTCTCTCGTTTTCGTTTCACTTGTCGCCGTTATTTGCGCTCATACTGCAGTCTGTTGTGTGTCTGTAATTTAGATTATATAGTGCTCTCTTTATCTTTTAACCCTTGTACACCCTCAATATCTCGCTTTCTTATTATTTCTGGACCTCAGAGTGAGTTATATATTTTAATACCAATACATATCTCATTTTTATTTGTTTGGTTACTAATTCATCTAATTAACTCATAATGCCTGTCTGTTCGGTTAAAAATTGTTTGCAGCCCGCCCCACCCCTGAATAGTTTTATTTACTGTTGGTTGTGTAAAACTACAGTACATGTTAAGTGCGCCGGCTTTACATGCAGGGTAAAGGATCTTTTAGATCAAAAAAAGGGTCTCAAATGGGGATGTAAGTCTTGCCGTATTGTGGAAGATGAAATGGAACTTTTCATGCGGCAAACAAAGGATAACCTGATGAGTCTGTCCGCCAGTTTTCTTAAACTCTCGCAAGAGTTTAAAGCTGTCGAGTCTCAGTTTAGTAGTTTAACGCTACTGACTGAGTCTCGAAAGCGTAAGAAGGCAGGAGAACAGACTTCTGATTTGTCCTTGTGTTTGCCGGTCTCCACATCTATATCGGTTCCGACCCCTTCTCAACCAATACAAACTCCAATTCCGCAGACGATGTCTGTAGTGTCCGTTTTGTCTGGGCAAGAATCTACACCCATGGATTTTGCCGATAGGGATTCTAGTGATAGTAGTGCCGGAATGCCACTTGTTGCAACTGATGCTACAATTAATGCGGTAGCTGATGCAATACCTGCAATGCCGAAACCATTGGTGGGAGTGCCACCTAAAAAACACATTTTTGTTTCGAGACTTCTCCCTGATGCTACATCGGATGATGTCATGGCCCACATTCGGGCTAAACTGAATGTCTCCAATATATCAATAGAAAAGTTCAAATTTTCATATTCTACAGAAATTTCATCTTTTAAAATTAGTGTTCCAATTGAGTTCTTTGACTGTATCTGCAGTTCTAGCTTCTGCCCGAAAAGCTTAATTGTGAAGGAGTTTACATCCAGAAAAAAGAAGACACGGGGCCAAACAAGGATTTTTTCACCATCTATTCCTCTTTCTTTCTCATCTATTCCCACTCCTTCCTTATCTATTCCTTCTTCTACTCTATCAAAAAAATAACAACTTCCTTCTCTGTCGGCTATCAGAATGTCAAAGGCCTTAATACTAAACTTACTTAACTCTTTGTAGATAGTTTGTCTTTGATTTTGACCTAATTGTCTTTACTGAGACTTGGTTAAAACCTGACGTTTTTGACGCCACAGTTTCAATATTTTTAGACGTGATCGTACTGATCGTAGGGGTGATGGAGTTCTTATTGCTGTAGATTCCGCCCTATCATCGGGTCTGATAACAATACCTGTCTCAAGTACTATGGAATTTATATGCGTTAAGGTATCTTTTACTCGTTTTTCCATATTTGTTACCTGTTCTTACATTCCGCCCCAATCGGAATGGCCAACCTATTTACTACACTTAGATTCTATTAAATTTATTTATTTATTTATTTTTATTTATTTATTTATTTACGTCAACTAACACAGCAGTCGACGAAAAAGCTTAAGCTAAAGACATAGTAATTAATTAAAATAGATAGCTTAGCTATATACACAACTAAACATCCCCGACCCGGTGGAGGTGTTTTATTTGCATAAGGTGCCAGCTATGCCCCGATTCACAGCCAATGTGGTCAGGGATGAGTTGCAACCAATCCAAGTCCAGAATATTATTATTGGTTTCGCTGTAGATGATTAAAAAGTATAGCACGAGGAGAAGTGACAGTAAGATGAGGAGAAATTAGGTGAGAAAGGTTGTTAAAAGATTGGCAAAGAACACGAAAAGGTTCATGAAGAGAGTAGTTAGTCAGATAACTACTAAGGTGAATAGGAAAAAAGTTTCTGGTCCGACGTGAGGGAACACAAAACTATAGCGTATCTAGTAAATTAGTAGAAATGACTTCGCCGTTGACTAGTTTATGGAGAAAGAGAATGCCAAAAACGAGCTTACGGATGTAAAGTGAAGGAAAATTAATAAGAAGAAGTCTGCTAGAATAAGAAGGTAGGCGAAGACTCGGGTCCCAATTAAGACCGCGTAACGCAAACTTAAGGAATTGCTTCTGTACCGATTCAATACTACGCTGGTGAACATCATATTACGGATTCCACACTGGCGAGCTATATTCGAGAGTAGGGCGAACTAACGAAGTGTATAAAACCTTTGTTACATAGGGATCATCAAATTCTTTGGCCCAACGTTTAATGAAGCCAAGAAGGCTGCATGCTCTATTGACAATAGAAGAAATATGAACATTAAATGAAAGTTTTGGGTCAAACATCACGCCTAAGTCTTTGAACGATGGTATACAATCTAACATAACAGACTTAACAGAGTAATGAGCTAGGACCGGAGACAAACGACTGAAAGTCATAAAAGAACACTTAGAGGCATTAAGGTGTAATTTATTAACGTGGCACCAATCACAGAAGGCATCGAGATCTGATTGCAAATACTGTTGGAAAGAAGGATCATTATAGGAATAACAAATCTTGACGTCATCCGCAAACATGAGCACGCGTGAATGAGCCAAGGCCAAAGGCAAATCATTTATAAACAGTGTAAATAACAGGGGGCCCAGATGACTGCCTTGGAGTACACCTGACGTAACTCGAACAGTTTTAGATATCGAGGAACGAAAAGACACCTTTTGGGTTCTGCCAATAAGATACGACTTTAACCAAGCCAACAGTTTTGGGGAAAAACCCATTATGTTAAGTTTCGCGAGAAGCATAGAATGATCAACCGTATCGAAACCCTTACTAAAGTCAGTATAAATAACATCAGTTTGACACTTTTTACGGAAGCCACGGTGTACAAGGGTAGTCAATTCTAAAAGGTTAGTAAGCGACGAACGACCTTTCATGAATCCATGCTGACAAGGAGAAATAGTGGATCTGGATAGGTGTTGAAGGGAAGACGTAATAATTTCTCAAACAGCTTTGGTACTGCAGAAAGTTTGGCAATGCCACGGTAGTTAGAAACATCCGATTTGCTACCCTTTTTAAAAAGCGGAATAATAAAAGACTCTTTCCAAATATCGGGAAAGGTACAAGTCTCACTCGATATAAAAAATAACCGAGATAAAGGCTTAGATAGGGAATTCGAACACATTTTAAGGATGCAACTAGGTATATTATCAGGACCGGGAACGAAGGAAGACGTCATAGATGACAAGCTAGAGATAATACCGTCTTCAGTAATTTAGGGATTGAAAAGGGATAGGGTGTGGGTTCCGAAACATTAGTAGAATAAGTCGACTGAAAGAATTTAGCAAACAGATCTGCAATATCTGAATCATTATTAGCAGTCTGGTCATTAAGTCTGAATATGGAGGGTAGTACATTAGAGCGTCTTTTGGAATTAACAAAGTTATAAAATCTTTTGGGGTTCTTATAAAATTCAACCTTACAGCAAACGATATAAATATTGTAGCATTGAGTGTTTAAAAGACAAAATTGAGATTTGGCTATACAGTAATTTGCATAGTCAAGTCGCGAACCAGTTTTTTTAAATCTTTTAAAATATCTCGATTTAATGTTACGTAGATTAGAGAGCCTACGTGTGAACTAGACTGGCGCGCTGGAGACAGTAGAGACATTCACATAAGGAACGCATTTATCAATTAGAGAATTAAGAGCAGAGTAGAAAAACTTCACTGCACGATCTATATCGCAGCACTCAAATAGAAATGACCAATCAAAAGAGAAAAGAAGATTGAAATTTGTTTTACGAAAACATCTACGACGAGAATTTGCGATGTTATTAAATGAATTAGTAACGAAATTGTAAGAAATATTAATTTCAATGGTAGGGTGATAGGGATCTTCAGGTTTCACTAGGGGCTGTGTTCGGGATACAGCACTAACAGTGGGATCAGAGACAAAAACAAGATCAAGGATTCTTTTAGAAGAGTTAAGGAAAAAATTCAACTGATATAGCGGACATTCAAGTAGGCTATCAAGAAAAACATGTTGAGATGAAGGAATTAAGAAAGATAGATTATCATCAACAAGCCAAGAAATATTAGGCAAGTTGAAATCACCGAAAACTATAAGGAAATCGCGATCTTTAAGACGATTAAAAATAGTTTGCAAAGCATCAGCATGATGCATATAGGTCGTTATATCAGAAGCTGGAGGAATATATGAACAATAAATATATAAGCTAAAGTTGGAACATGTAATTTCGACGCGAATAAACTCAACACCTGAGGGCAGATCAATCGGCACAACACTTGAACACAGATTCGAGTTGACAGCAATAAGTACTCCACCGCTACGACGACCAACACGATCAAGCCTATAAGAAATAAAGTTATTAGAAAGAATTTCATTATCCAAAACAGAGGAGTTAAGCCAAGTTTCAGAGAAAGCTAATATGTCAGCCGAAAGGGTTTGGCTATCACAGAACAGGTTCGAGAACTTGGTAAGAAGTCCTCTTACATTTGATAATGAATGCAAAGACTAGACGTTATTAGTTGTTTGAAGCAGAAGATAAATTAGGAAGGTGGACAGGCAACGGACGGGAGCGCTTATTGGGCGCAAACTCGTGTACAACTAGGCCCTCCGGCCAGAAATTAGTGTCAACCATAGCTGAGAAATACTCATTAGGTACTGTAATTTTAAAAGAGTTGATTTCGCGAGGCTTAGAAAACTTAAACGTTTGAGGTACACCAGGGCTTGTAATGGGTACTTCAATCTGAAAAGAAGAGCATAAAGAGGGACAAGAAGATGGTGTAGGCGAAAGTAAAATGGGAGACGATGTAATAGAGAGTGCTGGCGACTGCTTGCGAGGCAACTCAAGGTTACATTTCTTGGGCGACTCAGAAGGTGGAACAAACTTGAATTGCGACAATAAATGAACGCTAGAGTCACACTCGTTAGACAGCTGTTTGGCCAGTTTGTTTAAAGAAAGAAACTTTAAACGAATATCCCTATACATACTGCTAAAATCAAGCTGCTGGCTGGCACAAGATGGGCAAGTCCAGCGCATTAAGCCAAGCTCATGCTTTGACACAGACAAACCAGAAAATTCAGAATCAGATCAGAATGCTTGCAAGTAGGTAGACAACATGCCATTATAAAGCCAAAAGAAACACAAGGCAAAAAAAAAAAAAATAAATAAATTTATATTTATAAGAATAAATAGAAAAATTTAAATACACAGCACAAAGATAATTATCGATGATTATAGTTGAACTACTTTCTGACAGAGACTTATTAATTGTCTTAGGGGACTTTAACCTGCCCACTATGACTTGGTCAACAGTTAATGGTAGCAAAACGTTGCTGCCCTCTGGGTGTGATGATTTTATTGATGGTCTGCTTGAGCTTTCGTTGGCCCAGCTGAATTCGATTTCTAATACGTCTGGCAGATTTCTGGATCTGATTTTTACTTCTGATCCTAGCTTTTGTGAAGTAAATAGAACTAGTCCAATGGTGTTACCAGAGGATAGTTATCATCCAACTTTAGAGTTATCTATTGAGTTTCCCAGCCGCGAGCCCATCTCCGAGTGTGATCCTACGGTAAGCACCCGATGTTTTCGGAAGACTGACTTTGTCGCACTAAACAATGCCTTTCTTAATACCGATTGGACTAATTTATACACTTGTACGGATATGAATTCCGCCATTTCTTTATTTTATACCACTGTTGACTCGATCTTTAATGACTGTGTACCCCTAGTGTCTCCTGTGGTGACGCAAAAATCACCATGGTTTACGCGGGGGCTGTCAAAACTGAAGAATCTTAAGTCTAGGTATTACAAAAAATATAAAGTCACGGGTCTATCATGGAATCTGTCTCGTTACTTGGTTGCTAAATCGAATTTTATTGTTTCTAATTCTAAATGCTATAATAATTACTTACAACGTTGCAAGTTGCAATTCTCCGAAAATCCAAAAGAGTTCTATAGTTTCGTTAACTCAAAGCGAAATTCTGTCTCCCTTCCATCGTTTGCAGTTTTTAATAATGATTCGGCCTCTTCTGATCAATCTATTTCTAATTTATTTGCTAACTTCTTCTCGACTACGTACATATCTCTAAGTACAACTCTAGCCAGATATATCCATATCCTATAACGAAATCCAACTGTATTCTTAATCCTATTATAACGCAAAGTTCGGTAGTTAAGGAACTAATGACGATTAAGCTGGTATACTCACCGGGCCCAGACGGTACTCCCGCTTGTGTCCTGAGGTTCTGTGCGGAGTCATTGTGCTCGCCTTTACTTAAGCTTTTTGAGTTGTCCGTTACACTGTCCGAGTTTCCAACTATATGGAAGGATTCGTTTATTTTACCTCTTCACAAATGTGGCAATAAATCCGACGTCACTAATTACAGAGGAATTTCTAAATTGTCAGCGATACCTAAACTGTTTGAGAAAATTATGACGTCTCAAATACAGCATTTATGTAAATCTTTCTTTTTAGGTCCTCTCTTTCTAAGATCATTTGTGTTGAATCGGGAGTCCCACAGGGTAGTCACCTTGGCCCATTATTATTTACCATTTTTATTAATGATCTCCCCACCGTTCTTTTAAATTCCAGAGTTCTTATGTATGCCGATGATGTAAAAATCGCTAATCGCATCGTAGACTCTCTCTCATGTCATACCTTGCAAGCTGACCTGAATGCTTTTCAGGGGTGGTGTAGGACTAACTTGTTATCTCTAAACTGTTCTAAGTGCAAAGTTATGTCTTTTTATAGAGGTTCTTTCCAATTAACGAGTTACTCTTTAAATAATTTCCCGTTAGAAAAAATTAATAATACTTACTTGGTTGTAAAAGATTTAGGGATCTTAATCGACCACAAACTTAGTTTTAATCAGCATATATCGACTACAGTTAGTAGGGCTAAGAGTGTTCTTGGCTTTATAAAGCGCTGGTCGAAGGAGTTCAAGGATCCATATATTACCAAAATACTTTTTACTTCTTTAGTCCGCCCCATATTAGAATATGGATCTTGTGTTTGGTCTCCTCAATATGAGTTTTATCAAAACAAATTAGAATCTGTACAAAAACAGTTTTTACTCTTTGCCCTTCGTGATTTGCGCTGGGATCCAACTGTACAACTTCCATCTTATTCTAGTCGACTTCAGTTAATTAACCTTCCTTCTTTAACTAATCGTAGAACAATGCTTGGTGTAACTTTTCTTTACAAACTTTTGAATGGTGAGATTGACTCTTCCGAGCTGTTGAGCCAAATTAACATTTCTGTTCCATCTAGAAGGACCCGCAATTTCACACCGCTTATACTTCCCACTTGCACAACTAACTATTCTCTGCATGAACCTTTTCGTATACTATGTAGTGACTACAACAGACTTTGGCACGTTATCGGTTCCGAAACATCGCTTCCGGGTATAAAAACTGCGATCTTGTCATTCCTCGCTCGTAATTAGTTGTAATCATCTTTATTTAAACCTATCCTGTTTTCTTTTTATATATAACCTATTATCTCATTACATTTAATATTTTCTATTTCTTTAGTTTAATTTGTGTTTATATATGTAATACGCCTATGCCCTTAGGTCGGAGTGGGTAGAGGTTGTAACATTAACTTTACTTAGGGTCATTCGTAACAGGCCCGGGCCTGGTGTCATATGGGCCACTTGTTCGTACTGAGCGTTGTACGACTACGTCTATAATTAAAAAAAAAAAAAATTAATTAAAAATTAATAAACCATTTCACCCTATGGGTGTATGGTATAAAAAATTAATGCCTAATTTAATCGAAGCAATTCTAACTTGCAAAGAAAGAGGAGAAGTTGTATTAATACCAAGGATTCCATTGATATCAACTGACATGCCATTCGAATTGAAACGTTTTCAATTCCCAGTGCGTTTATCGTTTGCAATGACGATAAATAAAGCGCAAGGACAAACCCTTCAAGTGTGTGGGGTAAATTTAGAAGAGCCGTGCTTTTCTCACGGACAATTATACGTGGCATGTTCCAGGGTGTTCCAGGGAGCACCAAATAATTTGTTTATTTATGCACCTGCAAACAAAACAAAAAATATTGTATACTCAATAGTATTAAACTAAGTTAAGTGCGTAGCTAAAAATTTTAAATTTAATGGATAAACTAAACATTTAATTCGCCAGCAAGTAAAAAAGGGGGCAGAGCAACGCTTGCCGCTAGTATACTACAATTGTAAGATTTTAAAATGCCTCGCTTGTCGAGAAAATCTGCTGAACAACAACGACGGCAAGCTGCAATTCGGACTCTTACTTACCGCCAAGAAAATGGCAACGAGGTTCGCGAGAGAAATTCGCAACGCATGGCAAATAATCGGCAAAATGATTTGAAAACACGGGAACGAGATCGTAGGCAAGACGCATTGGACCGAGACAGGATGACGCGTTCAGTCTGCAGGAGCAGGCCCGAAACACACGGACCCGCCGTATTACGCGACAAGATCCTGATTATCGTTCGATGGAGCAGGAGGCCAACACTGCTCAGCATATTCTTCGGAGACAGGATGACGCGCTCAGGCAGCAAGAGCGCGAACGGGACGCAGAAGCCCACTTCGTCGCTCGCCAAGATCCTGATTATCGTTCGATGGAGCAGGAGGCCAACACTGCTGAACATGGTGTTCGTAGAGAGAATCAGGATTACAGAGAAGGCGAGCGGAACCGCGATGCAAATAACCGTTGAGTTGCAAGACGGAATCCAAGTACAAGAAGGCGGGAACAGAATTTAAATTCATCCCAAAGAAGTGTCACTCGAAGGCAATCCCGAATTTTAGAGCAACAGATACGCGATATGAACGAGGCTCGAGTTATTAATTTTCGCCAAGACCCTCAGAATCGACAAGCGGAGTCTCAAAAACAATCGGAACGAAATAGGGACGCCAGAGCTGCACTGTTGCCTGAGGAGTTGCAGGAACACAGAGACTTGCGAACACAGCAGCGCAGGAGTTACGGCACGTCAAGCGTACCTTCAAAATGTCAAAATGGGCCCCACGGACATATGCCTGAGCTGTGGTGGCACATTTTTTAAACAAAATGTTAAGAGTTTGAACAAAAATCAAATTTCTCTTAAGTTTCCCCGATAAGACATCTCGAAAGCCTTCTATTTGTCAATGAAATTTCATTCTGAAATTGGCAATTATTTATTTTGCTCTACTTGCCACAGAGCAATAAATACTGGAATACTTCGGCATTCGCCGAAATTCCTGAGTGCATGCAGGATATAACATGCTTAGAATAAGACTTATTACCCCCGGAATCCCATTTATGCGAATTATTTTCCTAGGCTATGAAAGACAGTGCGCAGTAACAGGAGCAGTTGTTAATGTACCTATTTCCGTAAATGATACTGTAACAGCTCTGCCCCGCAACTTTGATAACACCCATGTGGTGCAAATACTCCTAAAACGGAAGCTTGAGTACAGACATAGTTTCATGACTGAGACTATTCGACCAGCAAAAGTTATGGATGCATTAACATTTTTGGAAAGCACGGAGCTATACCAAAAGCATGGGATTTCTGTCGTACATAACTGGCGTGGCAAACTTGCAAATAATGAGGAAGTACCATTTATTGCTGATGACCGAGATCGCCCAATTGTGGAGCAGCTTCTTTTTATATCGTCTGGACGTTGACGCGTACAATGCGTTCAAGTGGCCCATACGACACCAGGGCATAGCCTATTTCGCGCGAGCCCAAGCAGAGTGGGGCGCAGCCGCATATCGGACGGCATGATCGCGTGGACAAATACAAATAAAACGGACAAACAATTAAAAATATGATTAACTACAGCTAATTACGAGCTAAATGTGCTAAAATAAAAGTTTTCACAAGGGAAAGAGAGGCTTCTGATCTGATTACGGGATACAGAAGATTGTAATCAGAACATAGGACTCGAAAAGGTTCATGCAAAGAATAGTTAGAACTACAGTATTTTAAGGATAGAGGTATAAAATTTATAGTAGGTCTCCGGGGTACAGATAGGTTTAACTGGTTCAATAGCTCAGGAGAGTCTATTTCACCTATTAAAAGTTGATGAAGAAAGATAGCACCAAGCATTACTCTACGATTAATTAAAGAAGGAAGATTGATTAAAAGAAGCCTACTGGAGTATGATGGCAAATTGACATTGCGATCCCAATTTAGACCGCGAAGAGCGAAAAGCAGAAATTGATTTTTTTTTTACTTTGGTGCGTCTCAGATTGAGGTGACGATATGCAAGATCCGTACTCTAACATAGGACGGATTAAAGAAGTATACAGAATTTTGGTTGTGTACGGATCGTGAAACTCTTTTGACCATCGTTTCACAAACCCAAGAACATTCATAGCTTTACTAACTGTAGCAGAAATTTGAAATATGAGGATAAAAAAAGTAAATTTATGGTCCATAAGAACACCTAAGTCATTGATAATATCTAACCGCTCCAAGGCATTGTCATTAAGATAATAATGACCTCCAGAGGTCACTTGTACGCTTAGAAAGATATTGAAGAATCCAATCTAGCAAAAGGCTGGGGATGCCAAGTGCGTTTAATTTATATAAAAGCAGAGTATGATTAACAGAGTCAAAGGCCTTATAAATGTCAGTATAAATGGCGCCAGTTTGCACGGCAGTCTTGAACCCTTTGATTGAGTGAGATGTAAATTCTAATAGGGTAGTAGTTGTCGATCTACGTTTTTTAAACCCATGTTGGGATGACAAAATGATTGAGCTACAAAAATGCTGCAATTGAGATGTTATTATTTTCTCAAATGCTTTGGGTATGGCAGACAATTTAGAAATACCCCTCTAATTGTAGGCTTCGGACTTCTTCCCCTTTTTTTTTTAGAGGAATAATATATGATCCAGATAGGTGGGAAGATCCAGATAGGCGGGAAGGCGGAAGATGTGACGGATAGTGTAAACAATTTAAGTATTGGCTTACATAGGGCCTCCGCACAAAACCTTAATACGCAGCCTGGTATTCCATCAGGGCCAGGTGCATATATTGGTTTGACGGAACTGAGCACGCTAAGAACCGAACTTTCATCAAACACAGGGTCTAAAATGCAATTAGAGGATTGCAAGTGATGAGGATAAGGGAGATTTGCTTGATAAATCGAAGAGGAATAAATTATTTTGAAAAAATCAGCAAACATGTCGGCAATTGCCTGATCATTGTCAGCTTTATTGTTTTCGAAAGACAAGTAAGACGGGTGCACCGATGTCTTACGTTTAACATTTACAAATTTATAAAATTGCTTAGGATCGCGAGAAAACCTGAGTTTACATCGCTGAAGATAATCCTTATAGCAATGTGAATTCAGCACCATGAAATTTGATCGAGCAACTACATATACGGAAAAATCCGATGCTTTACCGGATTTTTTAAATCTTTTATAACATCTCGATTTTACGTTCTTCAAGTTACATAACTCACGTGAGAACCAAGGAGGTCTATCAGACCATCCTAGAGTCACAGAGTTTTATAGAAGACAGAAATGGCAGAGTCCATATCAGTGCAAGTATACAGATATGTCCAATCATTAGTTAACAAGAGTTTTTTAAGTTTAGTAAAGTTTGTCTTGCGAAAACATCGGGTTGGAGGCATCGAGTTATTATGTCGAGATATAACACCAAAAGGAAGGTCAATGGTTATATCCAGAGTTGGATGAATGTTGTCTTCGGGGATAACTAAGGGATCAGTCCTGGAAACATCGCAGTTGGAAGAATCCAACACAAATACCAGATCTAGTGATCTGTTACGACTATTCCGGACAGGATTTATTTGAGTTAGGGACAACTCAAGCAGACCATCTATGAAGTGTATGTGACAAGGAGGGCAACAGTAATAAAGAGTCAAATGACAGGAGCCAGGCAATCTCAGGTAAATTAAAATCTCCCAGAACAACGAGCAAGTCTTTGTCAGAGAGATATGAGGAAATAAGTTGAATAACTTCCAAATGGTGAGTGTATACTGCGAAGTCGGACTGTGGTGGAACATACGAACAAGTAATATAGGCAGAAAAAGAATTAAACGAAATTTTAACACAAACAAATTCAATCTCCTGATTGGAGGACTGGACAATTTCAGAAGAGAACGCCGAGTCAACAGCGATCAAACGCCACCACCATTACGGATAGTCCGATCATGTCTGTATATTAAATATTTTGAGGGGAAAATTGAAGCATCGGCAATATCAGGCTTCAGCCAAGTCTCAGTAAAGGCAAGAATATGAAAGTCAAAAGCTAGACTATCTACATAGAGTTTAGACAGTTAAGTCTTTAGTCCCCGTACGTTCTGATAGGCCAGAGGTAGGGACGAAATTAGTTTATTGACTCGCCAACAGGTGCAGACGAGGAACGTTATTTACAGAGGCAGGTAGCAAGCTAATCGGAGGCCGATTCTTCTTTTTTATTGTATACTCTTTTACAGCAAGGTGTTCCGGCCAAAAATCTTTATGACATATTTGGCCAAAAAGATCTGGGCAGACACTTATTTTAAAGGACGAAATGTCCCGAGTATATGAAAAACGGAACTTTTCCACAGCAATGTTTGGTGCTTGAACTTTGCCCTGGATGTAGGCTATGACTTCTTCAGAAGTAGTATTGGGATCAAGCCTCGAAATAAAAATATGCTTTTTGGGTGGAACTACAAGAAGGGAACTAGGAATACTAGGCAGAGCAGTAGCGGCTACACCAGACGCAGCAGCAGCTGAAGCAGCCAGCACTTTACTAGCTCCTCTTGTAACTACTTTATTGAGAATATTCCTGGAAACGGATGTTTGCCCGTACCGTTCGGAAACTACAACCGATATCATGTTAGTAGGTGGGATACTGTCTGCAGGGGAAATGGGAAGAGACTCCACACCTGCCAAAGCCGGACTCCTATACGATATCAGCTGCTGTGCATTTGGTGACATAGGGTAAATTTCGAAAGCCGGAACTGGTAGAGACGAATGTGCCGACGGACTGAGGGTCGCGCCGTGAAACCTGGCCCTCTTTCGCGTCGGAGATTCAATCAAAAGTTTAGAACTTCTGAATTGAACCTCCATCGCCAAAAGCTCCTCTTGGAGCTTAGGAACGCCAGCTGACAGGGTTTTAAATGCATCCCCAGTCCGTTTCATAAAACTTCGCATCTCGAGCTCCAAGCCACGACACGAATCGCAGCCCCATTTAAGGCCGCCACCCTGTGCAATACTATCCCACACCTTGACTCTGTAACCAGCACATTTAAAGTGCATTACATTGTCACACAGCCAAATTAAAAGAGAAAACAAAAAGAGAGAATATTTGTACTTATCTGTATTAAAACACACAACAACAAAAACTTGTCACCAGCGCGAAGTTAACGGGCGCGAGCGCGATCAAAAGAGAAAACAAAAGAATAGAGAGCACCAACACCACACAAACAAAAACAAACTATGAACTGTAAATTGAGAGCGCGGGTGGGAGCAAAAAATAGAACGAAATCAAAAACTAAACAGCGCAACAACAAAATTACATTTGCGTTTGTTAAAGTTTTGATAATAAATTTATAAATTCGCCATGAGTATAGCGATTTATTAAGAATTAGTAATTCAATGAATTTAAATTTAATATTATAAATTAGCTTCACGAAAGAATGAAAGACAAAAATTAAGCGAGAGCGCAAAAAAAACACGACCGACTTCGATGAGCCGAACAAATGGAAATCGACCCTGCACCAGAAGGCAACGAGGAAGAAGACAATTATCACGGTAGTCAAGAAACTTTACTGGAAAATGAGCCCGTTGATGCAGTTATTGCACGGGAGCCATCCCGGTGAAGGTCATCGACCTGTAGACATGGCGATACAGGAAGATGCTGAAGAGTTGTCATTTCCATATATTTCATGCGGACAAATTTTCAAGGCAAAAACAACATATGAGCGCAAAGCAAAGTCTCAACTTCGATACTATGACCGACGCTGCGCAAAAGTACCAAAAATTTTGTACATGTACAAACGATACGAAATGACTCACATAAAAAATGCCATTTCTATTTGCCTTAGGAAAAAATCAGGTACGGCTCATGTTACCGCGGCTAACATGATGGATGAATCCTTCGTCAATAGCCTGGTTCAGCATGACGATGGATATCATCTTCTTAAATATTGCGTTCCTCTCCAGCACACTGGGAAGCGGAAAAGAAAAAAGTTTTAGCTATGATTCGCCAGTTTGGACCGCCAACTTTCTTCATTAATCTCTCAGCGGCCGAGACCAAATGGAATGAAGTTCTGGTAATTCTATCCCTTCTCATAGACTACAGAATTATCAGTGAAGAGGATGCATCGAATCTGTCAGCATCAGAAAAAGCACGGTTGATCCGGTCAGACCCTGCGACATGCTCTAGATATTTTGATTATCGGCTTCATCAGTTAATGAAACTTTTTTAAAGCAAAGACATTTTGGTGATTTTGAACTGTCTCAGTATAATGATTAATAATTATTATTGGAGAGTAGAATTTCAACAACGTGGCTCACCGCACTCTCATGGGATGTTTTGGTTAAAAGAAGCTCCAAAAATGGAGAATTCGAAAAAGTGCTTTTATCTTAAAATTTTTTAAATACCAGCTCCCCGTTCACCAACCACAGCGCCATCTTTAATTGATCTTAATAAACAATGATCCCGAGCACTGTAAAATATGTTTTATAACCATCAATTAGTGAATTCTCACACGTGTGTAAAACTTCACAGTTTTGGCTTAATTTTTTCGACTTTTTTCCTTATTTTGCCTTTTCCTATTAGAACGAACACATGTTAAATTTACCTTTTTTAAAATCAATACAGCTTAACGAGCTTGGCAGAAAATCTGAGATATTGCACGAAGCTTCTAGAAACTTCGAAGTATAGGTAGAAATGATTAAAAATTTTGTCCTTATTTTGTTGCTACAGTATAATATCCTTGAATACCTTTAACTCATTATCATGGTTCTCACCGCTGTAGGTTAAAAACCATAAGAAATTGAACCATAAGGCATAGGATTATTTTTGAACCAGCCGAAAGCCGTGCAGCCAGGCTCGAGCATGAGCGTTTGCGAGCCCTAGAGTCGCGGTCTGCAGCAACACAATTGCTTCGCTCGCAAAGAACTTCACGCATAGGGGAAGGGTAGCTGAATACCGCTCACAGATAAGACTAGATCTATGACCCAGCTGCTGATTATGGCTCCAGCCGCTATGTCGCCTTTGGCCAGATGAGTCATGGGTCGTCTACACTTTCTGTAAGGCTATGAAGTTGAAACGAAAGGAATGTGTTATGCTGGCCACAACGAAGCCTAGCAGGGTACAGCTAGTGTACTTATATAGATAAAAATATATTCAGAGAGAATTGAATTTGCAAGGATATTAACGTAATCAAGCAACATAACTGTAATTTTTTTTTTTCTTTTTTTTATTTCGTATTTGTTTTTTCGGAACTAATGTTAAAAGTTAAAATATCGTAACTTTAGGAAATCATGAATATTAAATATTAGAGTAATCGTTAGTAATTAGAACCAATATGCAACCTTTATAAACTGATTTGTTCCAATATTCAGCTATTTAGCTCAACAGTTTTGAAATTGAAGTGAAGTTTTGAAAGTGATTTTTGTAGATCAAAATAATCGAAGCTATAGCTAATGATGCTAATTATTTTGAATTGTGTGAATAAATATTAGGTTCATTATGAATGATTATTTCCTTTAGTTCCCTGATGTAGAAGGAGACGTCCTAGCTTTCGCATTGGGTGCCTGCTATAACTTTCGCTGGCAGGCTCATGGTAATGTGGGACAGACGTGGAGCGCAATTATCATCTATAGCGCAAGAAGTGATGGCTGAAACTCGTTTGTATTCTTCTCTAATGAAAACCCAGGCAAGGGATTCGGTTAATATGAATAGCCGACATACATAAAATACGCTGTGAAAATACTACCTATAGCCATCAAAGTAGAAGAAGGTTTTATCTAAAAAGGCTAATGTTTCCGAAAGAACGGCCTACAATCTTAGCATAGCAAATAACGACGATGTTGATTAAAGTCACTGTTTTCGACCGATCGTTTCTATGGGAGCTATATGATATAGTCACCCGAACTTGATCAAATTTGGAATAGTCGTTTATATGTATAATAAACTCACCAATAGCTCGGAAAATAACGAAGTTATTGAGAAAAGTCAATGCATGATTAGATTAGAACTTTTAATTTAACTGATTTTTCCTTTTCTTCCTTGAGGTTGTTTAATACTTTTAAATCTTTGTTAATAGTGTCTATGACGTAATTTAGTTGGTTGGTTTGTACGCTATTGCTTTCAAGAATTTTACAATTTGTATTCCATTAATTTCCCTACTCAGATTTTCTGTTAAGAATTGAATATGTATTACGTCTTTAATTTCCTGTGCTTGTTGCATTAAATTGTTATATGTAATGTCTATCAGCGTTAAATTCACTTTTAAATAATGATATTCAAAGTTTGTCGGTAAGTCCATGGTTCCTGTCTTAAATATTAACACTATATATACCACACCAGTCAAAATGTCTAGTTTTACTTTTTATTTCATAAATATTGACTAAGTGTTTTTATTTTTTTTCGATACTATGTTATGAATTTTTAAATAACCACTAAATACATACAATTTGATAAGCTAATTTCATTTTATGTTGATAGGAAAAGAGATTTTTTTTGTTTTTGGCACTTATACCGTAACCAGTCACGTCTGGTAACGTAACATCGTTACTTTTGACGCGATTGCTTTCAAATTAAACATTTGTTAGTTTAATGTATCTGTCAACGACTGTGCAAAATTTGATGGGGATCGGGTAACTATATCATATAGCTCCCATAGGAACGATCGGTGGAAAACAGTGACTTTGATCAATATCTTCGTTATTTCCTATGCTAAGATTGTAGGCCGTTCTTTCGGCAACATTAGCCCTTTTAGCTTAAACGTTTTTCCACTTTGATGGCTGTAGGTAAGGAAAAAGTTACCAAAAAAGTTGCAAGGGTATACAAACTTTGACGCGGTCGAAGTTAGCCCCGGCCCTCTGGTTTTGATTGAAGTCAACCTGGTCATCTCATTTCTACCCAATCGCAAGTGCCTTAAAGCCGCCTCAAACTACAACACAATTGATGCATTTTTATTATTTTATTTATATTTTTTTATTTTTCATTAAATCTTTTAAAGGATTACGAATTTTAATATAAAATAATAGGACTTTTCTTAACCTGTCAAATTGACTGGCTCTGGTATAAATAGGTATACAACTTTCTTGGTAAATCTAGTGTTAAGTAACCGTTCGGTGCTTTTACTGGATTGACTGCATGTTGATTTTAATGTTCGAAGTCGCATCTATCTTTGTTGGCTAACGGCTACGCCCTTGCGGAGCCCCAAACTGCTCGCTTTATATGATGCGGCATTCAGATGATTTCCACCGAGGCGGCTTTGAGGCACTTGCGATTGGGAAGAAATGAGATGACCAGGTTGACTTCAATCCAGTTGCTTTATTTTCTTAACCTAAAACTATAGTACAATTGTAGGCGGGCACAGAAGGTGCAACCGCATCGACCGAGATTAATTTCAAGAGTAAAATTCAAGTACAGCAAACGACGCTGTCTTTTACAAAATTCAAAGTTCTGGAAATTTCCATAGAAGAAATAAGAAAGAAAAGAATTGAAGTAACGGATCTCCAAGTTTGTCACTTCAAAGTAACTTGCGCTGTTCTTGGTCTCACTCTCTCTCCCTCTTCGTTCGTTTTATCTTTTCAGCAAAGGTAGTCGTGGCTTCAGTTGCAGCCCAAACATTCTCCCCCTTTGATGATGGCGATCTTCATCATCAAATTCAAGTCCGGAAGACTCCTGCGAAAGAAAACTGAAACGAGAAAATAACAATTTAACGCTTAGGTGTAGGGCTGGTGTCATTCTCTATCTATTCTCCTGAATAGGCAATGGACAGAGTTTGGCTACCGGTCGTTTCATGAGTCCCTTGACTGTCTTCAAAGTCACCACTCTCACTAGTCAATCGGGTATGCATGTGTCTCCATAACCCGACCTAGAGGCCATTGATGAGAAGGGAATCGCTCGTCCCTGATGAACACTATGCATCCAACTGTTACATTTTCCTTGGTCTGCAGCCATGAATGCTCCTATAAACGCATCTGAGGTCAGATCTCCAACTGGTTCCAAATGAATGGCCTTCGTCACTAGACATACGAACACAGCAATATATCCCTTCTGGGATACACGTCCCCTTCCTTTCACGTAGGCCCTCTTCTAATTCCACAATTGAGAGTCCTAATCCTCTTCGTTCTGCCACAGATGTACGACAATTATATACGAAACATTTTATATATGATATAATCCAGACGATTCGTGTATACGATGAATACTTGCTGATAAATGCTACACTTGGCATTTCTTCCACTGATATCTTATGGCAGGTCACCTTTCTGACTTCAGTGTCAACAACCGACAGCGAATCCTGATCAATAGCATTACAAGGCCATTTGATGTCCGATCCTTGTAACCATGATGGCCCATGCCACCATAATTCACACGATGCCAACTTGTGTGTCTCCATTGCCTTTCGTCTGAGATTTCCAGGATTTTGTTTATTCGATTGGACACAAATACTTTCCAGTTGGCAGCTCCACCACGGATCCAACTTATGGTTATCATAGAATCTGACCAAAAAATAGTGTTCGAATAATTAATGTTAATTCTTAGATTCTCTTTTAGATACTTATACATTTTGGCTGCTTCAAGCGCAGTACATAACTCTGCCCTAGGTATGGTTAGTTATTGTTTAGTTGGCGATACTCTCCCCTTTGACAATAGCAACTCTGTGTGATACTTATCCTCTCCAATTGGGAAGCGCAAGTAAGCCGCAGCTCCATATGCTCGTGACGAGGCATCGCAAAACAGGTGCAATTCAGCCACACCACCCGGTAGCCCCCATGTAACATGCCATTGTATTCGTATAGTTACTATGTTTGGTAACTCTTTCACGAATTTCTCCCATTCTCTCTTAATAGTGTCCGGTAGTTTGCTATCCCACCCAATTTTTGCTTCCACAGTTGCTGCATGAGAATTTTGGCAGTAATCATTATCGTACTAAGCCATCCATTGCTAATAGTATTGTCCTCTTTGTAGGTGAGCTCATTGGTGGAACGACATGCAAAGCAAAACGGAACTCATCTCTGCGAATAGTATCATTACCTTCCATGTGTAACAATCCGCTTGATTCTCGATGCTCAACTGGTAGGTTCTCTAATAGCTTTGGGCAATTACTCGCCCACTTCCGTAGTTCGAATGTATCACTACGAAGCATTCCAATCACTTGGTTCTTGACATCCTCCGTTTCTGCAATACTGTCACCACTAGACAGTATGTCATCTACATACATTTGATGATTTATAACATCCACCGCCAGTGGATACTTCTCGCATTCATCCATAGCTAATTGTTTCATAACTCTCATGGCTAAATAAGGTGCGGAGCTCGTTCCAAACATCACCGTTGTGCAGGCATATTCTGCCACATGATCACTAGTGTCCGGATTCCATAGAATACGTTGGTACTACGCGTCGTCGGGTGGAATATTAATACATCTGTACATTTTTTCAACATCCGCCATAAATACCCATTTTAGCTCTCGCCAATTGAGAATGATTCCTTGACGATGTACGTGCAATTTTGGACCTATTGCTAGAATCTCATTAAGTGACTTTCCATTACTCGTCTTGCTCGATCCATCGAAGACAACTTGTACCTTCGTAGTTAATGACGATTCTTTTATGACTGGGTGATCCGGTAGGTAACAATGATCGACTCCCCCAATGCAGGTTTTCCGGCCTTACTAGCCCGTATCGTTACACGTTCCATTTGACCCAGCTCCAGATACTCATTTATCGTGCCAACATAAGCGTTCTTCAAACTCGCATCGGTACGCAACCGTCTGTCCAAAGAATGTAATCGCTTTAGCGCGCCCTTATATGATTCTCCAATTACCATTGATTCGTCCAAGTAAGTAAGAAAAGGAAGAAGAACAACATATTTCCCAGACGGCATTCGGCTATGTGTCTTAACGAAGAAATCTTCGCACCAGTTATCCTCTACTCAAACCCCACGTGGCTCCTCGTCGAATTGTTCTAGCTCCTAAAACTTACATAACAATTGTTCAATTATCTCATCAGCTTCCTTCTTTCGTACCGTTATGGTGTAGGACGATCTCCTACCAGCTTCTTGATTCGTTTTTCCTGATACAATGTATCCCAAATGCGTATTTTGAGCCAGAGGCATACCACGTATTGCTCGATGCACTTCTCCTAACATCAGCTCATCGTAGACGTCATTTTCCAGCAAAATATCAACTCCTTGTGGACTGAAGAAGTTAGGGTCGGCCAACGGTAAGCCCTTCAGATGAGTCCACTCTTCAAATGGCAGTCGTTTGATTGGCATGCGCTTACTCACTAGAGGTATTACTGACACGAGCAGCTTGTATTTCGCATGTGGGTTGTAGATTGATCTTATGACTAGCTCCACCTCTGCTGCCGCATCTGTAATTTTTGTATCTGCTAATCCAGTAATCGTGATGTGATCCTGTTTGCGCCGTAAACGTAGCTGCTGAGCTGGATCCTCTGAAATGAACGAAACTTGTGAACCTTGATCCAAAAACGCTCTAAACTGTAAGGGATAGCCTTCTATCGACTCTACCCAAACATTGCCGTTGGTAATAAAACCTCGTCTTTTGCCTTACCGCAATTTCTGTTGTATTCTTTCTAATTAAAACATTCGCAGATGCTGTTGGGATAACTCCTGACTTGTCTACATGGAGTAGTGTATGATGCCGTCCTTGACATTTTTCACAATTTACCGCACTGTCACATGCATCTATTCGGTGATTTGGTCTAAGGCATCTAAAACACAGTCGATGCCTCACTACACATGCTTTTCGTTCCGATAGCCTCATCTCCTGGAATATCCAGCATACTCCGATAAGGTGTGCATCCCCTTGACACACACAAGGTCTGTCTCTCGAGTAACAAATGAAGCCTTTGTGGAGTTCGTAACTCGTAACCCATGTACACCTGGCCTTGCATTCCGATGTCTATCCCGTGATAGAGTTCCCTCGATATTACCTGCTGACGCCGTAATCATTGTTCTGTACTGTGTTTCAAGATACTGACTGAGCTCCTCAAAGCTCGGCAGATTCTGCGTTGAAGATATTGACCGCTCCCAATCCACTCTTAATTGATTCGGTAATCTCTTCATCATGTAGTACACTAAAATTTCAGACTGTTGTCGCACATCCACACCAGTCTTCTCCAATGAATTCACACATGAGCGGGAAGTTTGCACAAATCTTCTCAAACTTTCCGCATCTCCATATTTTATTGGTAATTGCTGATCGAACACATCCATGTAATGTAAAAATAACACTCGTTTGTTATCATACAAATTCATCAACATTCTCCAAGCCACTTCATAGTTCGCCGCTATTAGCGTTAGATGTTCAATATCCTTAGCTGTGATGAATGAATATCAGCAATGAATCCTTCAAATAATGAAAACGATGTAAGTCCTTCAGCTTGTCGCAGTAGTGTACTCTTGTTAAAAACACCTCCTTAAACGCAGGCCACTCAATAAATTTCCCGCTGAAGGTAGGCAGTTTAACTGTTGGGATTTTCACTTCCTCCAAACATGGTCCCATTTGTTTATGCACCGTCTGATGCAAACAAGACTCATCAAATGCAGTCGACGCTGGGATTCTCCTATCCTTATGTCTCTGCAACTCATTTTGAATCTCAGCTACTCCCATTATTTAGGTTTCTTCGAAACAGTCTCTGATGTTTTTGTCAAAATATCTGCCCTTTATCTCCGCATTATCTCGTTCTTGCATGCTTGCGCTGAAAATCTGCGTGAAGGTGGGCAATCGAGTCCAATCTGGCTTTCAGATGACGCCAATGACTTCTCCAGCGAAGTGAGCAATGTGATTTGCTCCGTAGCCAACGGTAACAGTTTTTCAGCCATATTGAACACCTACCCAAGCACATCAACGTTAAATTGTACTCACCCGAATCAGTATATCCACTGGCAATCACATTCTAAATCCAATCGCCAAGATCATTTCTCCCGGCACCAAAAATATGTTGGCTAACGGCTGCGCCCTTGCGGAGCCCCAAACTGCTCGCTTTATATGATGCGGCCTTTGGATGATTTCCACCGAGGCGGCTTTGAGGCACTTGCGATTGGGAAGAAATGAGATGACCAGGTTGACTTCAATTCAGTTGCATTATTTTCTTAACCCAAAACTATAGTACAATTGTCGGCGGGCACAGAAGGTGCAACCGCATCGACCAAGATTAATTTCAAGAGTAAAATTCAAGTACAGCAAACCACGCTGTCTTTTACAAAATTCGAAGTTCTGGGAATTTCCATAGAAGAAATAAGAAAGAAAAGAATCGAAGTAACGGATCTCCAAGTTTGTCACTTCAAAGTAACTTGCGCTGTTCTTGGTCTCTCTCTCTCTCTCTCTCTTTGTTCGTTTTCTCTTTTCAGCAAAGAGAGTCTGGCCCAATCAATCTTTATTTAAATTGTTTATTTTATGTATTTTATTCGTTTGGGTATTATAGTCCGGTGATCCTGCATAGATAAAAATGTCCGCTGGTGTTCGGATAGTTGTTTTATGTCTTGTCTTATGGTTGTATATGTAGAGAATTTTTTCAAATTTATGTAATTTATCTTCGATGTCATTTTCACAATTTATAATTCTGAGTTTTTCATTTACTGTTTTATGGAATCTTTCTAAGTCTGAAATGCCGTTTTTACTTGTTGTAATTTCTAACTTTACATTTTGTTCTTATTGTTTTATTTCTATTGGTTTGCCCATTTCAGTGAATACTTTCATAATGGCTCTCTCGGCTTCTATCCAATATCTAGATTTTACTTCTACAAGTGTTGCAAATTTGGAATAAATGTCAATGCATGAAAGGAATTGTAAATTGTCGATCATGTAAAAGTCCATGGCGTATTTGTCTCTGACATTAAAAGTTTCTGGTGCTATTTCAAAAGTTAGTTTTGTATTTCTATTTTCTGTCTTTGCGATATTGCATACTGAGCATTCGTTAATAATGTTTTGAATCAGGTTTTGCAAATCGCGGAAATAATATTTTTCTTTAAACAAATTAATCGTTTTTTCGATTCCTGGATGTAATAATTCTTTCTGTTGTTTTAGGATTATATCTTTGAATTCTGCAAACGTTCGATCGTATTATTTCAATAAAGGCTCGTTGAAATATGGGATAATCTTGTTCATTATGAAAATATAGTACAGTTTTCTTGCCGCAAAGATATCTTTTGATTATATACCTTGCGTAAGCATTGGTCATTTCTTTGTATGTTATTTTTATGTTTGACTTATAAAAATAGGTTGATGTTTCTGCTTTGTCTTCTGAACCTCTAATGAATTCTATTTGCCTGTTAAAATAATTAATGGGTTTTTCTACTATTGGAATGTAATTTCCATTATCCTCATGAGCTGTATTGTAGCTGCGGTGCTGTCTGTTGATCCTAAAAAGTTTTCATCTGTTTGCCGGGTAAATATTTAATTGTGTTTTCAAACTCATTTAGTTTTATTCTCCATCGTTGAAGTTTCATATTTGGTTCTATTATATTGCTGAGCCATACTAAAGGCTTGTGGTCGCTTAGAATTTCGCACTTTCTACCGAAAAGGTATGGTCTGCAATACTTTGTTGCCCAAACTATTGCTAGTAATTCTTTTTCTATAGCCGAATAATTGATGTCATGTTCGTTCAACGTTCTGCTTGCGTAAGAAATAGGTCTATAGTCCTGTGAGATGAACGCACCTAAAGCTATATTGCTAGCGTCTGTGGTTGGGAAAAAGTGTTTTTTACAATCGGGGTATGCAAGTATGGGGTCGTTCATAAGAAGATATTTTAATTTTTCGAAGGATGAAATATAATGTGGGTCGTTTATGTTAATCTTATCTCCTTTCTTTAATCCAAGAGTTAAAGGTTTTGCAATATGTGCAAAGTTTGGTATGCATTTTCGGAAGAATCCGTATAATCCTAATAATGATTTTAGTTTTTTTGGGGTTTTAGGGATCGGAAAATTTTGAATTGCTTTGACTATATTTGGGTTAGGTTTTATACCTTCTGTTGTTATTATATGACCAAGGAATTCTGTTTCTTATTCATAAATTCGCATTTGTCGAATTGGAGTTTAAGGTTAGCTTCTCTTAGTTTGTTAAATATTTTTCTGAGTGATAGTGTGTGTTCCTCCAATGAAGTGGAGTACACTATAATGCCATCCAGATAAACAAGACAATCCTTATAAATAAGGTCTTCCAAAAGATTATTCATGCATCTTTGCAATGTTGCCGGGGCATTTTTAAGACCAAATGGCATACGTGTGTGTTCGTAATGGCCATGTTTAGTTGAGAAAGCTGTTTTTGCAATAGATTCAGGATCCATTTGAATTTAATGAAATCTTTTAGCTAAATCAATGGTGGTAAAGTATTGGCATTTTCCCAGTTTGTCGAGAATTTCATCCATGACTGGATTTGGGAATTTGTCATCTATTGTGACTTCATTTAAATTTCGGTAGTCAATGACTAATCTGAATTTTTGTTTGTTGGAAGCATACATATTTTTTGGAACGATCCAAATGGGTTAACAGTAGTGTGAGTTCGATTTTGGAATGATTGAAGTAGGCGAAGGCAAGGTTTGACTTGAAGTGATTTATTGGGGCCGCAAGCCCGTTATTTATAAAGGAACATTTACATTGGTCTTATGGCTAGAGTCCTTAACGTTACTTAAAGCTAGACATTATGCTTAAGTTCTAATTACTTATAATGTAAAAGTATGTGGCCTAATCCTATCCCTAAAAGTATACTACACCTCCTTTTTTTCAAAACGAAAAATTTATATTTTTCTCATATCCTTTTTATATTATTTTGATTCTATCTAAATGTACAGTTTGCTTTTTGTTTTTATCATGAGTTATTACTATATTGTTGTTAGGACCTATGCTCTGTATTTTATATTTGCCTGTGTATTTGTTTTCTAATTTATGTCCTGTATCATTTTTTAAAAGTATTTCTTGCCCTTCAGTTAGCGATACTTTTTTTGTGTTTTTATCATATGTTTCTTTTTGTAATGCTTTAAATTTTTCGATAAGCAGTTTTGCTCTATTTTGTGCTATTTGTAGTTAAAATTTTATTTCTTTATTGAAGTCATCAATGTTGTAAATGGGTTCTACAGTTTCAGATGAGAATGGGACAGTTTTAGGATGTTTTGCAAAGACTAGTTCAAAAGGTGCATAACCATGTACGGTGGATGGAGTGGTGTTAAAGCCATATGTGAAGTATGCTAGACATTCATCCCAATCGTCTTTTTTAATGGATATATATGACCTGATGTACTCATTGAAAGTTCTATGGCTTCTTTCTACTGTTCCAAGAATTTGAGCCGTGGAGTTAATTTTAGTTATGTTAAAATTTTTGCAAAGTTCTATTAGTATTGAATTCATATATTCTGTCCCCATGTCTGTTAGAATAGTTTTCCCTGAGCCGTAAATTAAAATGAATTTTTCAAATATTGCCTTTGCCTTTGGTATTGATATGAGATATATAGACAGATCGCAGATAATAGTAACTGCGTATTCATTACCATTCATTGTTTTTGGTAATGGTCCAATTGTATCTATTATTATTGTGTCAAAAGTGGTTGCAGGGGTTGGTGTTATGACCAATGGGGAGTGGTTGTGTCTGGTTACTTTGGCTAGTTTGCACTTTTCGCAATTTTTTGATGTATGTTCAACATCCCGAGACATATTTTTCCAAAAGAAATTTTTTTTTATTTTTCCTAGTGTTCTGTTTATTTTTTTCCAAAAGAAGTCTCTTTTTATTTTTCCTAGTGTTCTGTCTATCCCGCAGTGACCTCCCTCTATTGGGTCATTATGATATTTATTTAATGTATTTCTAATTTCTTCCTTATTTGTTATTACTTTTACTTGAGGTAGAACTGCTATTTCTAAATGTTTTAATGTGTCTTTTCCTTTTTGTTTTAGTTCATTAGGTGTAAATGACCTAAATAGTTTTTCTGACATGTCTATCTTCAGTTTATAGATTCTTTGAGCACCGGCTCCTTTTTCAAGCCTTGGAAGGAATCGATCTAGATCTATTCTTCCACTAATGATCAAATCGCCTATGTTGAAGGAGAGTAATTTTTCTTTATTTTTGGTAATAAAACATTTGCATTTTTTGAATTTAATTTGAGCGTATTTTTTGGCTTCGTTAGGATTTATTATTTCATATATTCTTGGTGTTTCTATTCTGTTATTGTTAATTTTCTTTTCCTTATGTGTTAATTTTTTTGTTCTGATCTTGTTGCTACTTTAAGTATTTTATTAGTTTCTATGTTTTTTATATTTTCAAATTCAATTCTGGAGAGAGCATCCGCTGCGAAATTTTCTTGTCATCTGATGTATTCTATAATTAAATGGAACTCTTCTAAATCTAGCCTTATTCTAGTAAGCTTTGACGATGGGTTTTTTAGAGAAAATAGGTATGTTAATGGCCAGTTCTAATTAGTAATTTTTTTCCGTATATGTATGGTTTGAAATATTGAATTGCCCAATGTATTGCTGTTAATTCTTGCTCGATTGTTGACTTATTGCTTTCGCCTTTTGTAAATGCCTTAGATGCGTATGATATGGGTAATTGGAGTCCATCAAATTCTTGGCTGAGGACGGCTCCACATGCGATCTTGCTTGCATCAGTTGTGATACAGAATTTTTTATTAAAATCCGGATATTGGAGTATTTGGGGGCTTAATAATTTGTTTTTTAAGTATTCAAAAGCTGCTTGATAGTTTGCATCCCAGTTAAATTCTACATTTTTCCTTGATAATTTATTGATAAATTGTGCATGGTATGCAAAGTTTGGAATGAATCTAGGGTAGTAATTACAGAATGCTACAAATATTTTGGCTTCGTCGCCATTCTTGGGAGTCGGGTAATCTTGAATCGTTTTGAACTTGCTTTCGTCTGGTAAAATTCCTTTATTTGTGCATTTGTGTCCTAGAAAAGTAACTTCATGTCTGAAGAAAGAGCATTTTTCAGGGTGTTAAGTTAATTTTAAGTTATATTTTTGTAATTTTTTGTGACTTTCAGAGCACCCAATTACAATTAGATCATCCATATAAAGGAATGTTTGGGTGATAGACCCGTGAATGCAAAGGACATCATTCTTTGAAACGAGTTTGGTGCAATTTTTAATCCGTATGGTAATCGCTTGAATCTGAATGAGCCCTTATCTGTGGAAAATGATGTTATATCCCGAGATTTTTCTTCTAATTCTACTTGATGAAATCCTGACATTAGGTCTAAACAAGAGAAGTATTTTGCGCGTCCTAGCTGGTCAAGGATATCGTCCATTCTGGGTAGTGGGAATGTATCCGCTACTAGTTGTTTGTTAATTTTTATATAATCAACTACCAATCTCCACCGTTTTTCCTTGCTGCCAGGTAGCGACTTTTTAGGAACCAATAAAATCGGACTATTGAACTCAGACATTGATGGTTGAATGATATCATTATTGATCAATTTGTCCATTTGTTTATTGATTTCGTTTTTTTGGCTGTACGCTATTCTGTAGTTTTTAGTGTAGACTGGTGTTGTGTCTTTGAGTCTTAATTTTTGTTTATAGAAATTGTTGGAGGATATTTGTTCAGATTCTATTGCGAATACATCATCAAATTCTGACCATAATTTATGTAGAGGTTCTTTCACGAAGTCGGGAAAATGGGGTGCTAGTTTGTTCATTATTGTGGATTTATGTTTTGAATCATGGTGTTTGTCTATTTTTAAGATTTCATAATCGGACAGTTTTTCATTTAATAGGTTTATATTTGTAGTTTGCACGTCTGTGTTGTTAGTATTTAATATGCGGACATATGGGTTAGTCTTAGAAACAATAGTGTTTCCGACGAATACCCCCGGGTGTAATTCTTGATTAGGGTTAAAGATGTTATTATTGTTTGAGGATATTGCAATGCGTACAATTTTTTCTGTTCGAGGTGGAATATGGAATACATGTGTGTTTTGACTGATCCCTATATTGATTATAATTTTATATCTTGATTTATATGGATCTATTATCAATTTGTTGGTGGAATAATTGAGTGTGCAATTGAATTTTTTTATAAAGTGTGACGAGTCACAATACTTGGCAGCGCCTGACACCCCATTACCGTTCCCCTTCTGATGTATATATTCAAGTAAACTACGCCTATGCAGGGCCACTCTGTTGTTTACCTTTCGTTACGCCCATGGAGGGCATATTAAAATGTTCCAACATGGAATTAACTGTAGTTCTTTTCGACAGACGATGCTCATGATCTAAATCTATCTCCTTCTGACTAACGACTTGGCGTATCAGCGGCGTCGACGCGTCGCGGTGTGGGCAATCTCTCAGCAGTGAGAGAGAGAGACGGCGATCGTGACGCGTGCCAAAGCACAAGACGCATCGTATGTTTTCACCGTTAGGACATAAGTGGGCAGAGCAAGGATGGGTTTCGATAGAGAGTTAGAATTAGGAGAAAATCACTTCGCCAGTAGCCACGAGAGTAATCAGTTGCCCAGTGACAAGTCTCAGTGAGAAATCAACAAGTGTAACCAAGTGTAGCAGAAGACAAAGGACATAGGACCCTAAAGAGATCCTTCAGGATTAACAGGTGAGCCCATGACCAAAGTTCCCCTTTATTTTTGCTTGAGTGCGGTAGGGACCTATATTTCAAAATATGTTATGATTAATTAATTATTAATAAAACGTTATAATATGATCATTTAACCCACCCGGCATTATTTCTTTATTCGGCACTGAATCTATGTATACCCTATCCCTTCCCTTCTCCTTGGCCACTTAACCATTTTGAGCGGAGCCGAAGGACCAGCGGACTTCGGCAGGATGAGTTATTCTCCTGCAGACGAAGTCAGTCGCTGGTCTCTCGGCTCAGTCACTCAAGGTGAAGAGGCAGCGGATCTTGGCCAAGCGGGCTTCGCTTGGCAGACGAGATCAGTCGTTGCAGTTTCTCTTCACCATCTGTTTCCCATAACCACTAACATTCCCTTTCCCGTCCAAGAGGCAACGGTTCTTGGCCAAGCGGGCTTCGCTTGGCAGACGAGATCAGTCGTTGCTACTCCTCTTGGACTCTCCTCCTACTCCTTTCCCTTCCCTTTTCCCCCTTCATGTGGTCTCAGTCCCCAATCCTAATCCTTATCAAGGTCTCCAGATCAAATAAATGTTCTGTAGATTGGACTCTGGGACTGAGAATTGTACCCCAGCCAGAGCTTCCTTACAAAAGTCAAGCCCCAGGATTCCGTCACATGGGGTGGGGAAATCATTTCTATCACTTGGACTGTGTGTACCGTTGAGAGGTTGCTGATCTTTAGTTTGGTTTGACCTATTGTAAATAGGACGTCTTTGCCTATTCCACTAAGTTTTGTCCATCTTTGTATGTCAAGTGTATTGTCTTTTCTTAATATGTTTTGTTTTATTAGTGATACATCAGCTCCTGTGTCTAATAGTAATTTTATTGTCCCTACATCGTCAAAGTTTAAAGTTATGTAGCTATTAAGGTTGCAATTTAAACTATATATTTTATTTGTTCGATTTTTTACATCAGAGGACTTTCGGAGTTTTCCGAATTTTCTTCTACGTTTGTAAATCTGACATTATTATTTTGTTGTGTTTTAGGAGGATAATTAGTTTTTGTATATTGATATAATTTCTTCGATTATAATTATTACTATAGTTATTGTAATTCCTAGTATTGTTATAGTTAGTATTATCATTTGGGTTTCTATTTTGGTAATTATTATTATAATTTCTATTATTATTGTACGAGTTCTTATTTGTGTAATTGTTTCATTTAGTATAAAACACGCTGTGATCCTGTTCCATATTTGTAGATGTATTTACAAATTTAGCTACAACATCATTCATTTCAGTAAAATTGCCTGCTTCTATTATTGTTCTGACCTTTTAGTTGTCGCAGTTCTTTATGATTGATTTCTCTGCTGTTTGAGTTGCATATTTCTTTGCTGTTTCAGGGTTTACGTTGTCTGTTATGAATGCGCGTTTGAATGATTTAGTGAGATTTTCTATTTCTGACATAAATAAACTTGCGTTCTTGCCATTTTGTTTTAAACTTATTAATCTTGCCTCTGCTACCTGAACTGTTTCACCCTTAATTTCTTTCTTTAATGTTTGGATTATACCATTTATAGTGTTTTCATTTGTTACTAGTAACGTCCTCTTTTAGTTTTGTTTTTATGACTTTAATAGATGTTTCTTCATGTTCTGCTTTTATTTCATTGATTAATTCCAGTGAATCTATGAAACTTTGAATTGTTTCTACTCCACCATCATACTCCTGAATCAGCTTAGAAGCTGTATTAAGAAATTCAATCTTTGTTTGCACCATCTTTGTTTTTGTATTATCTTGAATGTCTTCTGGGTTATATTTTACACCTGATGAATTTTGAATGTCTTCTGGCAGCCCGACTGCTTTTAGTGCTGTATCTTCGAAAATAATTCGAATTGTCTTTCCAAAATTGACAGACATATTCTTAGATATATTAGGAACAGATTTAAGCAATAAAAAAAATTCGATTTTTTAGCCTCCTAAAGCAGGCTCCCCCTTAATGGTTTGAGGGTGTATATAAATTGTTTTATTTAGACTTGTACGCTTTCTGAAATTTTTCTTTCAATATTTGTATGTTCTGGTCTATAGAAATTTTGTTACTTTTGGTTTTATCTTTATGGTATATTTAATAACCTTAAAATAATTTTGTTCTCTTAGTTCTTCTTTTTTTTTTTTCTTTGTTATTTTTTTTTAATTTGTTTTAAAATTCTATTTTCTAATATTTAATTGTTTCCAAAAAAATATGTTGTAATTTTTTTATAGGGTATTTAGACTTCGTTATTGGGCAATTTTGATCTTGTGGAGCTTGCTGCGATCAGAAAGCTTTATGTGTGCTTGCAAGCTTTGTGAAATTTACTTGAGCTTTTTTTGAACTTTATTGAACTTTTTTTTTAGAAGCTCGCTTTATTCGCGGCAAGCTTTACAACTGTGCTTTTGTTGTTTGTGCAATTTTGAGTGCAGGGTATGTTGGGGTATATAAGGCCGATTGGAATATATATTTTGTTTTTTTTTGTTTTTGTGTTTGTTAGGTCGATTGGAATTTAATATTTAATTGTATAAATAAATGTTTTTTATTTTTGTGTATTTTTCATTTTAGTGTATATGTATATGCATATGTATGTATTGTATGTATGTACATATGCATATACATATGCATATGTATGTATTGCATGTATGTACATATGCATATACATATATGTGGGGTTGGGCTGGTAACGCCGAATGGCCAGACCATCTCAAATCAGCTGTTTAACGACGGTGTGGCAAGCAATCCATATAAGACGCAATACTGCTACGAGAAGACGAAGAAGAACTTTTTAAGACTAGCCAACGACGAGAAGACGTTTTTTGAAAAGATGTATAAAAGACGAAAGACGGGTATTAAAAAGAAGTGTTAAAGACGAAGACGTGTAAAAACCTAAAGACGAAACAATTACCATTCAATTCAAACATTTTTATAATTACTTAAACCTAATTATAATTTAAAATAAAACCTATTACCATATAACTAAATATAAATCAAACGGGACTACTTATTTCAACGGAATCGGAACCTAGTCCCACAAAATTGGGCGCTCGTCCGCGATCGGTTAAAAGAGAATGGTAAAAAGTGAATTGTGAAAAGAAAACTGTGAAAAGAAAACGGTGAAAAGATTGCTGAAAAAAAAGTATAAAGAAGTTAAATGAAATAGCGACTAATAGAATATAAAACAATAAATGCTGTAAAAATAATCAAATTTTTTTCCCCCATCATAAACAAAATGCCGTGTTTAAAAAATTTTATTAATGCTAAAATTGCTAGTGCCAGTAAAGCAAGCATTACTGCTTTGCATAAATATGTATATGAGCGAGAGGGAGACAGAACCAATCGGCAACGGTTAAGAGAATTTTCTGGATTCAGCTTCGATGAGAATGACGCGCAATACGAAAGCAAGAAAAAATACGTTGAACAGAACTTGTCCGAACGTGATCTCGTGTCTATATGTAACATACTCGGTATAGGGCACGAAGTAGAGAATTTGCAGTCACATATATTCCACGAACTTCGCAATTTGTTTTGTGAAAACGAAGAGCGTAACGACGAAAGCAGCGACGAATCTGACGACCAACAGGGTGACGAAAGTGCAGCTCTCAGTAGTGTGTACAATGATGCTGAAGAAAACGTTGAACAGAAAGAGAAAGAGAATTCACAAAGATGTAAGAGAAACAGTGGAGACGAAAAACGTTATGGTGACATTTCTATGCGTTTTGGTATGAATTTTCGTGACATAGAGGACACAATTAGAACATTCGATGGAACAAATTCAATTGGAATTGAGGAATGGCTTTCAGAATTCGAAGATCAGGCTCTTTTGATGGACTTTAATGACCTTCAAAAATTAGTTTTTGCAAAAAAGTCGCTAAGAGGCAATGCCAAGCTATTTGCTTTCAGTGAAAAAGGTATTAATTCTTGGTCAATACTCAAAAATGCATTATTAAGCGAGTTTAGGCAGACCGTATCGAGCAAAGAATTACATAAACAACTGAGCGAAAGAAAGCGAAACAAAAGTGAAAATGTGCAAGAATATTTTTATAAAATGAAAGACATTGCATCGCGCGGTAGAATCGAAGATCAAGCTCTAATTCAATATATAATCGACGGAATAGATGAACGTGAAACTAATAAATCGGTTTTATACGGTGCAAATGACTTAAAGAATTTTAAATCAAAACTAAGAAGCTATGAAACAATGTGTGAAAAATCCAAAGCTGTCGACCGCAGTGTTTTTGTTAAAAAGATGGCAAGTAACGGAATATCCAAAAATAAAGAAGTCAGCTGTTATAGTTGTGGACTTAAAGGCCATATAGCAAGTGATTGCAGCAATAAAGACAAAGGTCGAAAATGTTTTAAGTGTAACCAATTTGGGCATATTGCCAATAAATGCAGTCAAGTTAAACAAAAAGATGAACAAAAAGTGAATGCGTATACTCTACAATGTCAAAGTAAAATTACGAGTAAAACAGTGTTAATAGAGAATATAAATTGTTCGGCTTTATTTGATACAGGCAGCAAATTCAATGTTATGCGCGAAGACTTATTCAAAGAACTAAGTGAGCAAAAACTTTTGTCGTGCAGTGTAAGTCTTATTGGATTTGGCGGTGATCGTGATGAGAATCAAATTAGACCAATTGGACATTTCGAAAAATCAATTAAAATCGATAATGATGACTATGTTCTTGACTTTTATGTTGTTCCGATGAAGTGTATGGATATTAAAATAATCATTGGTGAACAGATTTGCCTTCTTGCCGAATTAATTAAACAGTGCGTAAATATGTCGAGAATGAGATCGAGATTTCGGAATTGAATATAATGAAAACCCAAAATCCCAAATCGAGATGAACATAACATTAAATGCCGAAACCCCAATATTTTCGCGTCCGCGCAGACTACCGTTTCAAGAAACAAAAATAGTCGACGAACAAATTGAAGAGTGGATAAACAACGATATAATTGAAGAATCTAATTCAGAGTTTACAAGTCCTGTAGTACTTGTCAAAAAGCGTGACGGCTCACCGAGACTTTGTATTGATTTTAGACGCATCAATAAGGTAATTGTAAAAGATCGTTTTCCCCTGCCTCTTATTGAAGACCAACTTGATAGACTCCAAGATGCAAAGGTATTCAGTACAATAGATCTGACAAACGGATTTTTTCACGTACCAGTGGCCGAATCAAGTAAGAAGTACACATCGTTTGTGACTCAGAATGGCCAATATCAATTTAAGAAAGTACCTTTTGGGCTCTCCAATTCGCCTGGTGTGTTTCAACGTCACATTAACGCAATATTTTGACCCCTTACTCGCCGAGGTATTGCACTGCCCTACATAGACGACGTAATAATTCCAGCAAAAGATGAAAAAGAAGCTCTTTTAAATTTAAAAGAAGTCATTACTACCTGCAAAGATTATGGACTGGAACTCAACATTAAGAAGTGTCATTTTTTGAAAAGACGAATCCAATTCTTAGGACATATTATTGAAAATCAGATGTTGTATCCGACAACCGAAAAGATTGAAGCCGTTTCTAAATTCAAAATTCCTCAGACACCTAAGCAATTGCAAAGTTTTTTGGGTTTAAGTGGGTATTTCAGAAAATTTATACCCAACTACGCAATCATTGCAAAGCCATTAACAGACTTGTTGAAATCCAATAATAAATTCTATCTAGGTGCAGCAGAAGAGTATGGTATCAATTTATTAAAGAAAAAGTTGACCGAAAATCCAGTTTTAAAGATATATAACCAGAAGTACGAAACCGAAGTTCATACAGATGCTTCAATAGATGGATTTGGTGCAGTCTTATTGCAAAAATCAGATGAAGACGACGAACTACACCCTGTTTATTTTATGAGTAAGAAGACTACAGATGCTCAGCGCAAGTATTCGAGTTATGAGCTGGAAGTTCTAGCAGTCATTGAGGCCTTGAACAAGTTTAGAGTTTACCTTTTAGGAATCAATTTTCGCTTGATAACTGACTGCAATGCTTTTACGAAGACACTTGATAAGCAAAGTTTGTGCACAAGAGTTGCACGTTGGGTCTTATTTCTACAAGAGTATAATTTCAAAGTTGAACATCGTCCTGGAACACGTATGAAGCATGTAGACGCCCTGAGTAGATATCCAATATTAACAATAACTGAAGATAGTATGAGTATCGGACTGAAGCAAGCTCAAATGCAAGACGAACAACTTAAAGCTATTAAGCAAGTACTTACCGATAAAAAGCAGTCCTATGACAATTATTTTTTAATGTCAGATATTTTGTACAAGCTTGTAAATGACGTCGAATTAATTGTAGTACCAAACAGTATGCAGAAACAAATATTTAGCCGAGCACATGACAGAGGTCACTTCGCAATCAAAAAGACTAAGGAGTTGATTTGCAAGGATTATTATATACCAAACATCGAGGATAAAATCAAAAATACATAAGCTGCTGTATACCGTGTATCATGAGTAATCGCAAAAGAGGTAAGCAGGAGGGTCTGCTACATCCACTGCAAAAAGAAGACGTCCCGTTGCACACATATCATGTAGATTTTTTGGGTCCCCTTGACTCGACGCATAAGAATTATAAGCATATCCTAGCCGTAATTGACTCATTCACTAAATTCTGTTGGCTTTATCCGACGAAGTCAACAACTGCGAACGAAGTTATAGCAAAGCTGTCTACACAGAGTTCAATTTTCGGTAATCCTTCAACAATTATTTCGGATAGAGGTGCTGCTTTCACCGCAGATATCTTCATTCAGTATGGCCGAGATGAAAACATTAAATTGGTGAAGACGACAACTGGTCTACCCCGAGTAAACGGTCAAGTTGAGAGGTTGAATGCAACTATAATTTCAGTACTATCTAAGCTCAGCATCGACGATCCAACGAAATGGTACAAACACGTATCCAGAGTCCAACAAGCAATTAATTCCACATATGCTAGAAGTATTAATTCCACACCTTTCGAGCTGCTAATAGGAGTAAAGATGCGAACCAAAAACGACGATCAGCTAATAAAACTAATCAATGATGAAACCATAGCTACATTTAACAACGACCGCAACGAACTACGATGTACAGCCAAGACGCAGATCCTGAAGATGCAAAACGAGAATAAGAAGTCATACAATTTGAGACGTAAACCAGCCAAACATTACGACGTTGGTGATCTAGTCGCCATTAAGCGAACACAATTTGGCGCCGGCCTAAAATTGAAGCCAAAGTTTTTGGGCCCATACCAAGTTGTTAAAGTAAAGCAAAATAATTCATATGATGTACTAAAGATGGGAAGTTCAGATGGTCCAAAGAATACGTCAACGTGTGCTGAATATATGAAGCCAACAGACTATGATGATGATGACGACGGCGCATTCGTGCCGAATGCTTAGTCAGGACGGCCGGATGTGGGGTTGGGCTGGTAACGCCGAATGGCCAGACCATCTCAAATCAGCTGTTTAACGACGGTGTGGCAAGCAATCCATATGAGACGAGGTGGCCAGCGACCCACGAAAACGACGATGTGGCAATGCTGCTACGAGAAGACGAAGAAGAACTTTTTAAGACGAGCCAACGACGAGAAGACGTTTTTTGAAAAGATGTATAAAAGACGAAAGACGTGTATTAAAAAGAAGTGTTAAAGACGAAGACGTGTTAAAACCTAAAGACGAAACAATTACCATTCAATTCAAACATTTTTATAATTAGTAAAACCTAATTATAATTTAAAATAAAACCTATTACCATATAACTAAATATAAATCAAACGGGACTACTTATTTCAACGGAATCGGAACCTAGTCCCACATATACACTAAAATGAAAAATACACAAAAATAAAAAACATATATTTATACAATTAAATATTAAATTCCAATCGACCTAACAAACACAAAAAAAAAAAAAAACGAAACATATATTCCAATCGGCCTTATATACCCCAACATACCCTGCACTCAAAATTGCACAAACAACAAAAGCACAGTTGTAAAGCTTGCCGCGAATAAAGCGAACTTCTAAAAAAAAAGTTCAATAAAGTTAAAAAAAAAGCTCAAGTAAATTTCACAAAGCTTGCAAGCACACATAAAGCTTTCTGATCGCAGCAAGCTCCACAAGATCAAAATTGCCCAATAACGAAGTCTAAATACCCTATAAAAAAATTACAACATTTTTTTTGGAAACAATTAAATTTTAGAAAATAGAATTTTAAAACAAATTAAAAAAAAAATAACAAAGAAAAAAAAAAGAAGAACTAAGAGAACAAAATTATTTTAAGGTTATTAAATATACCATAAAGATAAAACCAAAAGTAACAAAATTTCTATAGACCAGAACATAGAAATATTGAAAGAAAAATTTCAGAAAGCGTACAAGTCTAAATAAAACAATTTATATACACCCTCAAACCATTACGGGGAACCTGCTTTAGGAGGCTCAAAAAATCAATTTTTTTTTATTGCTTAAATCTGTTCCTAATATATCTAAGAATATGTCTGTCAATTTTGGAAAGACAATTCGAATTATTTTCGAAGATACAGCACTAAAAGCAGTCGGGCGCCGAGCGGGTATACGAGTAAACCGTAAACTTTAAAGCGCGTTCTCACGAGTTTTCATTATTGGGATATTCCAAAATTGGCGGGCAAAATTACAAAAACTTCGATATTTTAAATTTTAAAAAATGTTTTTTGTTGTTTAAATAAATAATTAATACCTTTTGAACCTCTAGTAGCAAAAGACACGGAAGAACCAGCTGTAAAAGATAACCCAGAAGACATTCAAGATTCATCAGATGTAAAAGATAACCCAGAAGACATTCAAGATAATACAAAAACAAAGATGGTGCAAACAAAGATTGAATTTCTTAATACAGCTTCTAAGCTGATTCAGGAGTATGATGGTGGAGTAGAAACAATTCAAAGTTTCATAGATTCACTGGAATTAATCAATGAAATAAAAGCAGAACATGAAGAAACATCTATTAAAGTCATAAAAACAAAACTAAAAGAGGACGTTACTAGTAACAAATGAAAACACTATAAATGGTATAATCCAAACATTAAAGAAAGAAATTAAGGCGTGTTTTATACTAAATTTTTTTTTTTTTTTTTAACGTTTAATATATATTTGTTGAATCTACTCTTAAATTAGAGCCTAACAACAAGTTTGAGATATTTTTCTTAGACTAGTACTTAAGATAAATCCTGGGGATAATGCAGGCGGCCCTAATCACTTGTTATTGGGTTGGTCTGTCATTTCTTTTAAGACGAGTTCTATTATTAGTTCGCGTAAGGGAATTGGCAAAAACATTTGGGTGTGCATCCAGTTTCGCAGAATACTTTAGTTGTTGAGTACCTATTTCAGATTTTACGCTAGGTATATTTAGATCATTTTGAATGTTGTCGTTTCGTATATACCACGGGGCCCCCGTGATTGATCTTAAAATCTTCGACTGCGCTCTTTGTATAATATCGACATTGCTGGTACTTGCATTTCCCCATAGTACGGCTCCGTAAGTCCAGATGGGTTTCAGTACGGAGTTGTATAGGAGGACTTTATACTCCAGACGTAGAGGGGACCGAGCATTGATGATCCAATGTAGGCTACTCGCTTTCAGTTTAAGCTGTGACTTTTTTCCTTCGATGTGCTTGCGCCAAGTTAGTCTTTTGTCTAGGTGGATGCCAAGGTAAGTGACATCCACGGCTTCAGGAACTGGTACGTTGTTTAGCATTAGAGCTGGGCAGTTTCTTCTGTTAAGCGTAAATGTAACATGTTTGCATTTCTGCTCGTTGACCCGGATACGCCAGGTTGCTAGCGATTCCTCTACCACCTTAAGGTGTTCCTCTAGTTTTGCAGAGGCTTGTATTGGGCATTTGGATCTGCTAAGGATTGCCGTGTCATCGGCAAAAGTGGACGTTGTAAGTCCTAAACTCGTTGGTAGGTCTGCAGTGTACAGCAGGTAGAGCAATGGGCCGAGTACACTGCCTTGCGGTACACCAACTTTGATTTCAAAATCAGCGGAGACGGAGCCATTACATCTTACAGCGAATTTCCTATTGTAAAGGTAAGATTCCATGAGTTTGTGTGTGTACTGTGGCAGTTTTTGCCGGATTTTGAACATCAGACCCTCCAGCCAAACTCTATCGAAAGCCTGGGCAACGTCGAGAAAGACAGCCGCACAGTATTCTTTTAGTTCGAATGCTGTTCGTATTTCGGATGTTATGCGATTGACTTGTTCAATTGTACCATGTTTTTCGCGGAAGCCAAATTGGTGTGAAGGGATTGTGTTCTCCGATGCCAGAAATGAGTTTAGGCGGATCTGAAGGACCTTTTCAAAAAGCTTCGAAAGACATGGCAGCAAACTAATTGGCCTATAGGATGATGGCTGGGTTTTGTCCTTTCCCACTTTAGGAATCATGATGATAGTGGACTTTTTCCATGTTCTTGGGAAGTAGCCAATTTTTATTATAGCGTTGAACAGTTTGCAGATATATTGTATTGCAATGATAGGGAGTTCTAGGATCATTTTCGGTGTGATTAGGTCATGGCCAGGGGCTTTTTTCGGCTTTATGTGGTTTTTAATAACTGCAGTGATCTCGTCCGATTGGAGTTCCGAGTACTCACTATCCGTTAATGTGTTCGAAGGGGAAGTACAGATGAGTTTGATGTTGGATTTGGCTGGAAAACCATTTTAAGATGTGTGGCAAATACGGATGCCCTCTCTTCGTCACTGCGGGCCCATCCACCGGTTGGACTCCTTATCGGTGAAATTGTCTCTGTAGGAGCGCTTAAAGTTGGGTGGGCTTTCCACAGAGGATGTTTAGTGCTGGTTGGACTGAGCTTTTCTATGTATTTCCTTTGAGCCCAGCTTTCCTCTTGTCTTAACGCCTTGGAGAGGTTGCGATGAGCTTGCCTTAGGCGAAGTTTTGCTGCTGGTGATCGAGTAATCTGCCATTCTCTTCTTAGACGTCGTTTTTCCGTTACTAATTGTTCTATCCGCCGGTTCGTAGGCCTGTCAACAGGTTTGGTGTAAGAAGAGGCATATGGAGTAGATACTCTTGCTGCAGCTCCCATCATCGACTCAAGTGCAGAGACGCACATATCAATGTCCTCTGCAGCATCCAGTTTCGGCGAACAGTCAATGTGGGCACTCATGTACATTTTAAATTTAAGCCAATTTGTTTTGTTGTTTGTAAGCCTATATGGGCGATCAAGTACTTGAGGTCTTGTTAATAATGTGAATAGCACTGGAGAGTGATCGGAAGTTAAATCTAGCAGTGTTTCCGCAGTGATCCGATTACGTGGAATCCTCTTGGTTACTGCGAAATCAATCAAGTCAGGCATATAGTAGGCCTACCCGGTGAGACGCAATCCATCTTATTGAGAGGGTTGACTATTGTGTTGTACAACTGCTTTCCTTTAGGATTTACCAGGCGAGATCCCCAGTGCGTATGTTTGGCGTTATAGTCCCCTGCTGCAATGAAGCGATCTCCGAGTGTGTTAAAGAAATCGATAAATTCCTTTTCAGAGATTGAGAAGCGTGGTGGGCAGTACAGGGCGACCAATGTAGTGTTGCCGCAGCTGGTTTGGATGGTTATAGAGTTGCTTGTAGGTGCTGTGTTTCAAATCTGTTGAGGAACGAGTGTCTTATACGGTTTTTGATTAGGATACCGGTCCCGCCATGAGCTTTTCCGTCTGGATGGTTTGTTGCGTAGAAGGTATATTTTGGTATTTGAAAATTATTTTTTGATGTTAAATGTGTTCCCGAAATCAGCAAAACGTCGATTTCACTTGAGTCTAGGAATAGTTGCAGTTCATTTTTGTGCTTGGAGATGCCGTTAGCATTCCAAAGACATAGACGTAGGGAAGCCATTATTTATTCTCGATAAGCTTCTGGATAAGCAGGTTTTGATTCCGCATCAGTTCGTGCATACAGTTTTGCATGAACGTCATAAAAGTGGTCATGTTTTGATTGAGTGAGATCAATAGGGCCTCTAGACCACTTGGAGTTTGCTGGCCAAGCTCTGGTGCGCTAGGTTGCGGATTCTGTAGATGGCGGAGTGACGGGGTCTCTTTCGCGGGCTCCGTCTGTCCAGTTCGGAGCACACTAGCGAAGGATACACTAGGACTGGTTGTAGCAGTCATGTTGGATGATCTAGCAGCCTTGGCGAAGAAGACCTCCGGTGTAGTTTTGGAGGCGTTGAAGATGATTTTTGGTCCAGCTGGGGGTTTGCGCCCGTTTAGGTGTGATTTAAGATCCTTAAAGACAGGACATCCTCTGTAGTTGGCCGTGTGGTTCCCTCCCAGTCTTAGTGCAACGTTGTTTCTGTCCTTGGTGCAAATTCCAACTTCATGATGTTCGCCGCAGCCAACACACACTGACCTAAGATTGCAATTGTTAGAGGTGTGGTTGTATTCCTGGCAGTTTTTACACTGCGGTGGTTGGCGTCTCTTATGGGGCTTCTCTACGGTGATTCTTCTGTGCAATAGAAGCTGTAGGTTGTAGATCGGGTGCACTTCATTTGGCTTCGACCGCTTTGCATCTGGTTGGAGCTCGATTTTAAAGAGCGGCTGTGCGACTTTGTTCCTGTTGATGATGTTGACAACGGACTTGACCGCAAACCCTTTTTCGACCAACCCGTCTGCTATTTCTTGAGTAGGGACCGATGGCTCAATCCCCTTTAACACAACCTGGAGCCCTTTACTGCTTTTTAGTTGGTAGGTATAGAAGTTGATGTTCGCATTACGGAGGTACTTTTCGATTATGCGGAAATTGTCCTCAGTTTGGGCTTGACATTTAATTTCTTTAATGTTACCCCTATTGAGAGGGGTTACAACAAAGTTATTTGCCGCTACTGTTTCTACTAGCTTCGAAATCAGGGCGCTGCAGTTGGCTCCACGGATGTATAAAGGGGGTGGTCTAGCCGATTTAACTTTATCTACAGCGCCGGCTTGATCGTCTTGCTGATCGGCAAGAATTTTAAAACGATTCCCGCTAAGGGGTGCTACTCGTTCATTTGGTTTGGTTATTTTCGGCGTATTGCCACTTTTTTTCTTTTGCGGGCTTAGCTTCCGCTTAGTTATTTTAATATATCTGTCCATTCCAGTTTGGACAGAAGTCGTTGGGTTTACTATTGTGGCTGACTCTGGGCGACTTGTCGTTGACGGCTTGAGGCAGGTCAATACTTCGGCAGGCGTTGCAGTAGTTGCTGTCAACGAGCTGACGGTGCTGGTTGCTGTCAACGAGCTGACGGTGCTGGTTGGTGCAATCGGTGACCCAGTTATCGATATTGATGGAGAAGCACACTGCTCTCTCCACGGTAAGTTGCTGTTAATTGCTGAGTGGCTGGCACTTTCGGTGTTATTGCTTACGTTAGCATTCGGTGGGGTCGGCGACACCACCGAAAAGTACGCGTTGTTGCGTTGGACCGAGAGTCGACGCTCACGTTGTTGTTGTACAATTAGTTCTTGTAGCTGTTGTTGGTGGGGATCGAGAGAGCTTGGGCCCGAATTGGTGGACATGGCTTTTGTAAAAATTACGCACTTTGTTGTTGCAACTTAGTATTTATTGCTACTAGAGCAATCTAATAGCAATATGATTGTAAATAGGCGTCTCTGAGGCGACTGAGAGCCCTACACAACTTTTTGCAAACGCAGACTTTTTTTTTTTTTTACACTCAATTTTTGCGGAGTGCATTAAAAAACACGTCTGCACACGGCGGCAGTTGAATTGGAATATGAATTTTATACTAAATGAAACAATTACACAAATAAGAACTCGTACAATAATAATAGAAATTATAATAATAATTACCAAAATAGAAACCCAAATGATAATACTAACTATAACAATACTAGGAATTACAATAAGGTATACAAAAACTAATTATCCTCCTAAAACACAACAAAATAATAATGTCAGATTTACAAACGTAGAAGAAAATTCGGAAAACTCCGAAAGTCCTCTGATGTAAAAAATCGAACAAATAAAATATATAGTTTAAATTGCAACCTTAATAGCTACATAACTTTAAACTTTGACGATGTAGGGACAATAAAATTACTATTAGACACAGGAGCTGATGTATCACTAATAAAACAAAAAATATTAAGAAAAGACAATACACTTGACATACAAAGACGGAGAAAACTTAGTGGAATAGGCAAAGACGTCCTATTTACAATAGGTCAAACCAAACTAAAGATCAGCAACCTCTCAACGGTACACACCGTCCAAGTGATAGAAAATGATTTCCCCATCCCATGTGACGGAATCCTGGGGCTTGACTTTTGTAAGGAAGCTCTGGCTGGGGTACAATTCTCAGTCCCAGAGTCCAGTCTACAGAACATTTATTTGATCTGGAGACCTTGATAAGGATTAGGATTGGGGACTGAGACCACATGAAGGGGGGAAAAGGGAAGGGAAAGGAGTAGGAGGAGAGTCCAAGAGGAGTAGCAACGACTGATCTCGTCTGCCAAGCGAAGCCCGCTTGGCCAAGAACCGTTGCCTCTTGGACGGGAAATGTTAGTGGTTATGGGAAAGAGATGATGAAGAGGAACTGCAACGACTGATCTCGTCTGCCAAGCGAAGCCCGCTTGGCCAAGATCCGCTGCCTCTTCACCTTGAGTGACTGAGCCTAGAGACCAGCGACTGACTTCGTCTGCAGGAGAATAACTCATCCTGCCGAAGTCCGCTGGTCCTTCGGCTCCACTCAAAATGGTTAAGTGGCCAAGGAGAAGGGAAGGGATAGGGTGTACATAGATTCAGTGCCGAATAAAGAAATAATGCCGAGTGGGTTAAATGATCATATTATAACGTTTTATTAATAATTAATTAATCCTAAAAATATTTTGAATTCCTAATCCTTACTCTCTATCGAAACCCACCCTTGCTCTGCCTACTTATGTCCTAACGGTAAAAACATACGATGCGTCTTGTGCTTTGGCACGCGTCACGATCGCCGTCTCTCTCTCTCACTTTCGATTTCTTTGCATTTCCATTTGGCGTCGGCTAGCGGCGCACCGACCGATGCTGAGAGATTGCCCACACCACGACGCGTCGACGCCGCTGCCACGCCAAGTCGTTAGTCAGAAAGAGATAGATTTAGATCATGAGCATCGTCTGTCGAAAAGAACTACAGTTAATTCGATGTTGGAACATTTTAATATGCCCTCCATGGGCGTAACGAAAGCTAAACAATAGAGGGGGCCTGCATAGGCGTAGTTTACTTGAATATATACATCAGAAGGGGAACGGTAATCGGGTGTCAGGCGCTGCCAAGAATTGTGACTCGTCACACGGTGTCCTTCCTTCGCGTGGACGAAATGACCCGTGACCCGTCCGTACGGCTTCAGTTGGATTCTGAAAAACCGGTGGTACGCCCACACCAAGAAGCAATGGTTCCGTCGTGAGCTCGGGCCGGCGCTCCTACTGGGTTGTTGGGTAATACCGATGTTTGGAGTGCGTGTCGATAGCCGAGGTCGGGCCTCCTCGTCGTTGGGGCCTGAGTCGGTCTCTTTCTGGCTGGTGACCATCGGGGTAACGCCTAGTGTCGACCACGGGTTGACTGATTCTGATAACTGAGCACTCCGTTCGTGTCGCGCCCAGCGTCGATGGTACGTAATCCGATTGTTTTCTACTGTTTGTAGGGTTTGTCCCTCTGACGATTGCTCCTTTAGAGCACAGGGGGCGACCACTTCCATGCTGCGAGGCTGGATCGGGGTGTCGAGTTGGTTCATCTCCTGCTGTGCACCAGGTACGTATGAGTACTACTGCTCCTTGTTCCTTCTCACATATGGGAACCATCTCGTCAGCAATCCGGGCTATATTTGCCTCATAATGATCATTTTCTTTACTTCGTTGCGACATGCTGTGAAAAATAAGATATTTTAAAACTACCCTGTAGTCTGAGTTGCCCTAACTAGACCCTACGAGTGCGATTTACAAACATGATACCATTAAAACTAAGATACAAGGTTTAGATAATTTACGCCGGGTATCGGCGCGAAGAGCCCCTCTTTAGGAGGGAGGGGGATGTTGGGCAGGCGCACTCACCAACAAGTGGTCCCCCTTGAAAAATCTTTAGTCAGTGGCCTCGTGCGGGCTGTGGGTACGAGGTGTCTATAGGCCGATGTCTTCAGAAGGACTGAGTTCTGGGGGTTCGTTGTCATCACCTTCAAGTCAGCTAGGCCTGCGGTACGTCGCTCACGCCCATGGGCTTCTTGTAGTCTAACGACATTGCTGGAAAGAAACTTGATTATTTTATACGGGCCTTTTTACTTAGGCGCCAGTTTTGCGTTGAATCCTTCGTTGGCATCGGACAACTAGTCCTGTCGTCTAGGACGCCAGTCCTGTGGTCTTAGATCGTAGTATTTCTGCTGATCCTGGGAGATATTGCGTTGGCTCTCATGTACCATGCTGGGTGATTCCTTTGGCTTCAAATCCTCCTCACGAACCTCGGCTTCCACCGAAACTAATCGGGTGTCCATCTTAGTTGTTGGTTCCTTTTCTTCACCAGGCTGGCGGAATGGGTTCTTAAAGACAGAGTCAGGTGCTGAAGGCGGCAAGACTGAGCCCGAATGACATACTGGTTTGTTGCTATGCTGAGAGTCAGAAGTATCCTTGGGCATAGCGGGCGTTTCTGCAGGATCCAGTTGATCTATAAGAGAGTTAGGCTGCGTGTGGTCATCCGCCACTAGCGATGGCTGAATTATAGACTTGACGGGACTATGGGGCTTATCGAAAGGGGGCAACTGTAACAGATAACCTCCACAACGTATAGAAGTTCCTATGTTCCCTTCGTCAGCATTGCCAACAAAACAACACACGGGGCTTCGTACATTCTCGTGCGATATGACCAGCTTCCGCACATTTGCGGCAAGCTGTACCGGTATCCACGGGTGCTTCGAAGAGTTGACATATAGCAGTCCCGTTTATGCTGGAAGTTATATGATCAAAGGGCTTATTTTGAACGGCGTTGCTCCTTTTCCACGAATGCGCGGGGTCATCGCTACCTTGCTCCAATCGAATTGTCTCATAATTTACCACCAACTTGGTTAAGCCGGGTAACGTTTGGAAATCATTTCGTCGGGTATGCAGCTTGTAGTCTGGTAATAGATTTTCGTAGATCCTGTCGAGTTCCTGTAACGTCGAGTAATGAGCTCTCTTCATCATTAATCCAAGGTCTACTAGATACTCCTTGTATGGTTCCTGATGGCGTTGCTTTTGAGCGCGTATGCTATCCTCTAGTTTCTCAAGGGGGTAGAAAGAACTCTAAAAATTCGGACTTGAAGTCGACCCATGTCATCTCGGGATAGCCGCTGGTTTGCCACCAGCTTTCGGCTCGTCCGGTCAATAGGATGGCTATCATCGGAGGCAGTGTCTCTAAACTCAAACGGTAAGTTGCGGCTCGAGCCTCTATTTGCTCTATGAAATAGATAGGATCGGTAGATCCGCTAAAGGCAATTCCCCATTTAGTTATACGTTCCGCGATCGAGGCATAGCTCCCAGTGGTATGGGCTACCATAGATTCATGGACTCGACTCCGCTCACTGGGTTCGATGTTGATCTTTGAGCCAGGAATACAGAAAGGTGTCGGAGAACCGGAGCGAGAACCAGAATGCGATTCAGAATGATAGTTAGTGTCTTGTGGCACCGGTAGTTGGGAAACAATTCCTGCGGGAGTAGGCGACGGTGCTCTAGACTGCGGATTTACATCTAATTTCTTGTCCCCGGTGCTAAATTGGGCTTCGATTTCGGCAAGTCGACTCAATACCTCGGGATGATGATCCTCCCTTGAGGCGAACTCGCGGAAACGATTCCTTAGGTCCTCCAGTATTCCACCGGTGTCTAATCCGAATTCGTCACAAAGGACTTCCAACTCGGCTTTGCGACGAAACCAATGAACGCCCATTGCTAGTATATTAGTAAGGACTCGGGGTCGTAGTATAAGCGATAAGCAGCCAAAGGATATCGGAGTTCGCCCAGTAGGCTACGCGATACTGTGTAAAGATGGCTACGGTAAACCGATAGACTATGATATGGATGTGCAATTTGACCAATGCACTATGGTCTGGATGTCGATTTTTTTGGCATAAAGTCCAAATTTTCATGAAAAGATTCGGCGGTTTTGGTAATTGATTATGAAAGTAGATACCTTGAGCACAAAATATCCATAAAAAAAAAAATTTTTAATGGCATCCCTGGGTTCGTAACAGGGTCTCAAAGTCAGACATGTGCTTTGTGCGTAATCGACATTTGGAAAGTGAAAAAAAAACCTAAAGTTTAAAGTGCCACCATTTGTGGAATTTTGCACATAAAAATAATTTAAAATATGGAAAATATACATCAATGTATGTAGTTTTTAATGTATATATTTATTTTATGTGTAGTCTTAGGATTTAAGTGTTGTGTAATGTCCAATAAATGTGTATTTTTTTAGAAAATTGTTTTGCGTTCTCTGTGTTTCGTGGTATAGAACTAACGAGCTGACACCTGCTGACAAAAAGTAATGACACAAGTTGGTACCTATATATGTCGTCTTTGATCGCAAACTAATGCCTTCGCCCCGTTTTTCCCCCTTTTTCATTAATTTGATAATATTCAGGCAAGTTCGAATTTTGTTATAAAGAACTCATCGATATTTGGTGCAGCAACAATCGCGAAATAAAATCTGTATCAGAATGGATCTACACTAAAGTCAACCATAACCATCTGGAATACGAAAAAAATTTTAAACTATCTATTTTGTGCATGTTTATAATTATTAATTGGTCAAAACAGTTCCGAATATTTAAAAATGCAGCCTGAAAGTATGCAATCGGGTCAAATTTTATAGTTTTCGACAAATCGCGGTAAAGCCATGGTGCAATTCCAAAAAAAAAAATTGAAATTTTCTTTTAGTATTTCCAGCATGCTTGCAAAATTTCAACTCTCTAGCATTCAAACTGTAGTTTATGCCAAAAAAATCGACATTCAGACCATATTGCAATGAGTATATATATATATTTTATTTAACTTTTAATAAATTCTGCAGAGGAGGGGTCAGAAAATATAAAAATATATATATGTTTGTTCAAAGAAGAGTAAGTAACGGTGACGCGTAAATGAGAATTATCGTCGCTAAATTTGATTTTATCGGCTCACAAGAAATTTAATGAAGAAATTTTTTCAGTTATTTGTTGGTTATTGTATTTATATGATGACACGTAATTATTGTCATGCCAGCTTTCGACGTTTTTTTTACAGGTGCGTTTGAACGAAAATAGGCCCCCAAATGCTGGCCATTAGTTTAGCCCGGTCTTTCCAAAATCTTTAATATTATAGTTAGACCTGTGTATTCTTTGAAGAAGTTGTAGATCTAGGTAATCTAAGATAAACTGCATACCAAAAATTTTCATTTTAGCCCCAGTATTTGTTTCGGGATTTTGTATGTAATTCTTGAGGTATCTTTGTTTGATGACGTTTTACGATACTAATTTAAACTAAAGTAATATTTTCTTATTCTAAGTATGAAAGTGAATTGAATTTCCCGTCAAATGATACATGTTTCATAAATCATAATCCGACAAAAATTAGATTAATTTAAAAAATTTCCCATACATGCGTGGAAAGAAAGAGATGGAGGATGTGTGGGAAATTTTGGTTACCTAGTTTTTTGAAAGTATGGGCGATGAAATCAATCTAATTTTTGTTTTTAATTAATTTTTTTTGTTTCTGCATCTGCTGCTGTTGCTGGTCGGTTCTGCTGCTGTTGGTTCTGCTGCTTTGCCTCTTTTTGTGGTTGCTGTTGTTCTTCAAGTCGGCATATCCTAATCCAAATTTGGCGTGCCTCCGCCCATGGTGGTGGTGGGTGGCTGTTTACTTGGGCCAGCAGGGCCGCTCGCTGCCTCCTAAGTCTGACGAGAAGGCCACCTCGCCGCTTTATTTGGGGAATGGTCCTGGTCATCGGTATTTGAGCCTGCTTCCTTTTTTTCACTTTGCCTTTCCTTTTTGTATGGCAAGGATTTTTTTCTTCTTATTGCCTTTTTATTTGTTGCTAATGGTAGGCAGGATCGCCATGAAGTAGGCGAAGGCAAGGTTTGACTTGAAGTGATTTATTGGGGCCGCAAGCACGGTATTTATAGAGGAACATTTACATTGGTCTTATGGCTAATGTCCTTAACGGTACTTAAAGCTAGACATTATGCTTAAGTTCTAATTACTTATAATCTATCCCTAAAAGTATGTGGCCTAATCCTATCCCTAAAAGTATACTACATGATACCCTGTTCGATCATTTCATTTATTTGTTTGTTGATTTCTATATCAAATGTTTCGGGATATTTGTATGGACGTTTATAGATTGGGTCCTCATGTTTTGTACAAATAGAGTGCTTTATAGTACTCGTGTGAGTCAAATTTTCACCTTCGCGGTACTGAATGTCACTGAATTCGTACATGACTTAAATAAAATGTATAGTTTCCTAGTTTTGCGTATTCTTCTTCGTAATTTATTTGGGCTTTACATGCTTTTAGGAAAGTTCTGCCTATCAACATGTCATATTTATTTGAAAATTTATGGATATAAAATTTTTGTTCTGTCGGACAAAGTTTGCTGGGTGCAAGAAAAATGATTTCTTTTAATTCTACTGCTTTTTCAATCATGTGTATTTTGGAATCTCCTAAAAGGGTTTTGAAATTAAAAAAGTTTTCGGACATTATGTTTATTGAAGATCCTGAGTCGACTACACATCTCAAAGGTTTATTGTTCATTGTTATTCTGATGAAGGACTTGTCGCTATCTCGTCTTCCAAATTGCAATTTGCAAATTGCTGTTATTAATTAATTGGATTTTGAGCCCTGTCAATGTTTAATTTTTGTTGAAATTCTTGGAAAAGTTTTTGGTTCTGTGTTGTATCGGATTGTTTTGTTTGAGACGGAGTTGTACTATTGGGTACAAAAGATTTTCCACTTTTTTGGTTTTGATTTTCTGATTTCTGTTATACTATTCTCGTATAACCCTTCTCTTTGAGCTACTGTGGTTACAGTTAGCTTGCTAACTGTGGTTATATCATAGCTAGCTAACGTCATACATAATATATCGGGTAATTTTTTGTTTATTACATTTTTTATAGTGTTATCTAAAGCGTTTGTTTTAGTTAGTTTTTCCTGTATAGTTGGTGTTGAAGAGGCGTCGAAGAAGTTCCTCACATGGGGTCTGCGTCTTCAATTCATTGATGAGGAATGTTCTTAGTTCCGTCCAGGTGTTGGCTTGTCCAATTTGCGAAATCCGTTGTGCCTCTCCAGTGAGCTGCATCTCGATTGCGCTGAACAATATGTTATGTTGCCTTATGTCATGGGTTGGATATAGGTGCATGATGAAATCTATCCTCCTTATGAATGATGTCAGATTCTCTGGAGCTCCATCATAGTTTGCCACCTGTCTTAACGAAGACAGTGCTTGATTGAGGTGAGCTTCGGTGAGTTCTACGGCCATTTTTGTTTTTTAGTGGTGTTTTATTTTAATAATAATAATTCTAATAATGTGTCACACGGATAGAATAACAAGTTCACTTTTACCGATCCTACCGACTGCGCCAATTATTGATGCGATTTGATTTAATGCTTAATTAGCGTACTCACGCTTTTGACTTTTAGGGGGACAATTGTTTTACTTTAAAGTTTGATTTTAGGCGAGTAACTATAAACAGCAACAGAGCAACCAGATTGTTGAAAAGAAGAATCCGCTGGAGAACATACACTGCCAATACAAGCAAATCTGGTGCGATGACCGGCACCGGTACCGCCTGAGCCCATAGGCCTTAGACAACAGCAGCTGAGTTAGTACGGAGGACCAAGCTAAAGAAGACAATCCAGACCAAATCGGAGAAGACCATTGGACTCGCCATATTGCGAGTACACCTGCACTAAGAGGCCCGACAACGGCACCCTAACAGCCTGTGCGAAGACCAGCACGGTCTAGCTCGACAAACTAGACCCTGGACGCAGTGGGACCGGTAGCGCTACAAAGAGCGCCCAACAATTACATCATAAATTAAAATTGGATCAAACAAAAATAAAATTTCTATATGTTAAGCTGAGCAATAATTGCTCGGTCTATAGTGTGGGCCATAAAGCCACACGCCAAATAGGTAGAGAGATCACTGCGACGATCGAATAAGGAAAGTAAAAAAAAGAAATAAATAACAAGAATTAAAAAAAAATAGAGATAAATAAAATTGATTGTAGAAATCAAAAAAAAACCAGAGGGCCGGGGCTAACTTTGACCGCGTCAAAGTTTGTATACCCTTGCAAGTTTTTTGAGTAAAGGTCTAATATTTGCGAAAGAACGGCTTAGGAAATAACGAAGTTATTGATCAAAGTCACTGTTCACCACCGATTGTGCCTATGGGAGCTATATGATATAGTCGCCCGATCTTAATCAAATTTGGCACAGTCATTAATAGTTATGCTAAACTGAGAAATATAAATTTTATGACAATTGCTTCAAAAGTAACGAAGTAATTGACAAAAGTCACTGTTTTCGAAAGATCGTTCCTATGGGAGCTATATGATATAGTCACCCGATCTTGATCAAATTTGGCATAGTCGTTTATATGTGTAATTAACTCACCAATATTAAATTTTACGACAATAGCTTAAAAAATAACGAAGTTATTAAGAAAAGTCACTGTTCGTGACTTTGGCGTTTGTATGGGAGCTATATGATATAGTGATCCGATCCGGCTGAATCCGAGATATACAACGCCTGCAGTATATACAAGCCTACATGCAAAATTTCAGCTCTGTAGCTTTTACGGTCTAGGAGGAGTTTGCGTTGATCCGGACGGACGGACGGACGGACGGACGGACGGACGGACGGACGGACGGACATGGCTATTTGAACTCGTCTCGTCGTGCTGATCAAGAATATATATACTTTATATGGTCGGAAATGCTTCCTTCTATGCGTTGCACACTTCTGACCAAAATTAATATACCCTTTTTGCAAGGGTATAAATATCAATGAAGCTAACATCGGCTATGCCGAAGTTTATATACCCTTGCAGAGTTTGGTAATAATAATTTTACATGTTCAAAATTTTTTTTCTGCAACTCAATTCATCAATATACAAACAAACCAATTGTACTCTCTATTTTACAATTTGTTCTTCTTCTTCCCGCATTCTCAAAGCAAAGCAACGCACGCATACACCTACAGTTTATGTAGCGTTGCGTCTGTGTGTGTATGCATGTACTCTGTTGATGACGAAAGACGTAGTAGACAGCAATCAGCGCTGCCGGCAGAGCTGGGAGCAGAAGAGCCGATTATTATATTGACTGTATCTCGTGTTATATTTATCCAATCACATTCAAATTTTGGTGTCTGGGGTTTTATATGCAATATTATCACATATGTAAATTTCATAGCATACTCCAATTTTTATGAAAATGTTTCTTCTAGTTCTTTTAGAGCTATATGATATAGTGGTCCGATCCTGATGGTTTTCATATATTATTTTTCCCGGGAATAAAAAACCCCGAAAAAAAAATTACAGCCCGATAGCTCTTAATACGGCTGAGTAAAACGCATACGCACAGACGGACGGACGGATGGACAGACGGACAGACGGACATGGCTATATCAACTCAGCTTCTCATGCTCATCAAGAATATATATACTTTATGGGGTCGGAAACGTCTCCTTCTGTGCGTTACAAACATCTGACCAATTTTATAATACCCTCTGCAAGTGTTTAATAAATCGAGAGTATGAAACATTAAGAGCCCTATTTTATCTGAAGAAACCGCTCAACAAAAACTAGAATGTCGAAGTATAAGGTAAATTCTGAAATAGAAAAAAAATAAAAAAATTTTAACAAGACGACTAGGATTGAGGCTCAGGAATATATGTAGAATGAGCCCTTTTAAGCAACAAAAGGAATTAGGGTACTCAAAGGCGCAAGCAACTGCGCGGTTTCTTAACTTAGAAAAAAAATTTTAGAGAAACCCAAAATTTAAAGAAGAGTATGTAGAGTTTATTAAAAAATATTTGGATTTGGGCCATCTAATCTGACATATTCGACATAGTATTAAAATGGCGATAATGGCAGTTCGCAGCATCTGCAGATTTTCAAAAGATGAGTCGACAGATAAACATTGATCAAGACGATCCAAAATATTTACATATGTGGGGTTGGGTTGGTAACGCAGAATGGCTAGACCACCTCAAAATAGCTGTTAAACGACGGTGTGGCAAGCGTTCCATATGAGACGAGGTGCCAAGCAACCCACAAAACGACGGTGTGGCAATGCTGCTACGAGACAACGAGAAAGAACTTATTTTATTAAAGAAGTAAAAAAGTATTAAAGACGAAAGACGCGTAAAGACGCTCTCATTAATAACCTAAAGACGAAACCAATTACCATTCAATTCAATCGTTTTTATAGTTACTAAAACCTAATTATAATTTAAAATAAAACCTATTAACCATATAACTAAATATAAATCTAAACGGGACTACATATTTCTATGGAATCGGAACCCAATCCCACACATATTTTATGGAGAAATTCACGAGATAAAAAATTAAGTAGATATAATTTGACAACAGTAACGTACGGTACGTCATCAGCTACAAGGGTACTTAAGGAAATAGCAAAAAAATGTAAGGATAAATTAGTGAAATTATCTGAGATGAATTCTACATGGATTATTTAATGACTGGAAGTAATACTGTATAGGAATCAAAACACAAAGTTCAGCAGGTTTCTGGAGAGCTGGAAAAGGGAATGAATTTGAGAAAACGAATTTCCAATAGATCCGATCCGATTATCAAAAGTTGTGAGAGTTGTCTGATAACGACACAACAGAATGGAAATCTTCAGGGACAATTTGGTGTATCTGGAAGCAGTCAAATTACTCCGATGGATCAAGACACAAGACACGATGTTACAGAATCAGAAAAGGCATATGCAGAGGAGGCATATGCTAAAATTGGTGAGGCAGTTAGCCTAATAGCCAGTAAGAACAAAGATAATCTTATCAACAATAGGAAAATTATTTCTAAATTGGAATTATGTGCAGCACCCTTGCTATCGCAATTGCTATAAAGAGTCCAGCAATCTATTGCTGTTCCAGCTGAAATGGAGCGACTCTACTATCACAATGTGCTGGATAAAAAACGGTGCTAGTAAGGAAAAATTCGTAATGCGTCGCATAGAGGATATCCTAAAACTCAAAGAAATAACATGGAAATCTGAAGATAACCCTACAGACGTAGTTTCAAAGGGTGTTTATCAAAATAAGTTAAAAAACTGTGAATTGTGGTGGAATGAGTCAAAGTGGCTCTTTTAGGCAAAAGACAAATGGCCTAAACAAAAAACATATGATGACAAGGTTATGGTAAATACCGTACTATTAAATACACAGAGTAGAATTATGCAGGAGGTGAATGGAAAATACTCGTATATGAATAAGCTGGTCAGAATTACGGCATATATATTAAGATTTATTCGCATTAAAAAAGAGATATCTAACCGTCAATGAACTTAAGAATACTAAACTTTTTAGTTATACACCAACAGGCATATCAATTAAGAAGAGAGATATTATGTCTTACGCAGGAGCCAAATTCAAAGGAAATTTTAGATTTCGGTTTAAGAAACGCCCTTAAAAAATACCTGATGGAATGCGTCACTTGTGCAGATACCAAATCTTTTTGTCTGTCTGAGGAGCTTATTATGTGTAACCTACCCAAAAACACGGTAACGGTGTCATATCTATTTCATAGCACGGGGATCGGATTTGCCGGTCCATATCATATAAGATGCTCAAAACACCAGCAACCGAGGCAATTCATTTAAAAGTTGTTAGTAACTTGACAACTGATGCCTTACTAGCAGCATTTCGAAGATTTATTGTAAGACGGGGTAAATGCGAAAACATATATTCTGATAACGGTACAAATTTGGTTGCCACTGTTCTAGAGCGAGGACAGATAAGCATGCATTTTAACCCACCGGCAAGATGTAATAAAACCTGACACATGACTAGAAAATCTCAATTAAATTGGGACATCCCGCCTTATATATGTATTCGCTAAAGAAAATTACACATATTTATCAATAAAATAAAGTAGCAGTCTAACACTCCTGGTTTGCACCCTGTAACTGTCGAAATAGGTCAGCAAAACACAAAGGTTAGTGACACTGCGATCCTTTTTCTCTGTTAAGTATATTTTAGACGCTTATAAACTTTATTTTGATTTTTCTTAACAGTATGCTTTTACAATGTTCTTATTCGGCGTGGTCTTTTTTCGAGTGTGGCCGTATATTATTAAACTAAGAATACATTGAAAATCGAAACTTAAAATACTAGATGTATCGATATTGATCGAGGCATCTTACTACGATACAAATAAGCTACGACATAGCGGCCCGATTGAGAACGATCCTTCTCATCGTAGCGATTGACTCCTATTTTGCATAGACGGTTGACCGGGCGACGATACGTGTTTTTAGCCGTCTTCAATTCGACTACGCGTACAATTCCATCTTCACCTGGAAAAACTTTCATAACTCGACCGAGCGGCCATTCGCCACGCGGGGTTATGTCTTTCATAACAACTATGTCGTCGACCTCCAAGTTTGGCACATCTTTTTGCCATTTCTCCCGATGTATAAGTGTGGGAAGATATTCTTTAATGAAACGTTTCCAGAAAGAGTCTATCTGGTACTGCGAGATTCTCCAAGCTCGTTTTTCCATCGTATTGGAAGTAAAGTTGCCTGGGCCATGGAGTATGCACAGACACAGACCAAGTTCGTCGTCGGGGTCATGAGATTCCGGTATATATGGTCTGCTGTTGACCAGATATTCTGCCTCCATAAAAATTGTTTGCAACGTTTCATCGCTGGGATTTGCGTTTACTGTTAAAATTGCTTCAATAGCCCGTTTAAAACAGCCTACTAGTCGCTCCCAGCAGCCTCCGAAATTTGGTGAATTTGCTGGAATGAAATTCCAAATTATTTTAATACTTGCCATGTACTCTTTCACGGCACATTCATCCAGGTCCTCTAAGGCTTCTTGTAACTCTCGTGCTGCTCCGCGAAAATTTGTGCCATTATCTGACCAGATGATTTGTATAGGTCCACGTCGAGCCATCATTCTACGAACTGCCATTATGCATGAATCGGTGTTTAGGGAGTGGGCTATCTCCACGTTGACTGCTCTAGTAGTCAGACATGTGAATATTACTCCGTACCGTTTGCGGAGGAGTTTTAAGGCTCGAGGTCCTCTTTCTACTTTGGTGTAAAATGGACCGAAGTAATCGACGCCTGTTGCTGTAAATGGTTTTTTGTGGGTGAAAAACCTTTCTTCGGGCAGAAATCCCATTTTTGATGTTTGTGGTTTTGCCTTTTTGCGTTTACACCAAACACAAGCATTGATCGTCGTTCTGATGATCCTATTTAATTTTGGCATCCAGTATGCCTTCCTGAACTGATGTACTACTACCTGTGTTTCGACATGTTGTGCGTCGACATGAATTTTATTGATCAGCATCCGAGTAAAGATATGTTTGCCATCGAGAACAACGGGGCATTTGGTATATGTCGATACCTCTTTTGCACGTTCTATTCTGCTATCCACTCGCTTTATGCCATTGTCATCCAGGTATACACAATATTTTGACAACCTCAATTTTGAAGAAGGCTTTCCGGTCCTTAGGCTGATTAGATCGTCCTGAAATAGCTGTTGCTGTACAACCTTCCACCAGATAGTTTCCGCCCATTCAATTTCGCCGACACTTAACTCATTCAATTTTCGATTACCTTTTAACCGTTTCGTTAAGTTATTAATGTATCTCCCAATCCAGGCAGTACTGCGAATCAATTTATTGTATCCGGAAATTCTTTGTATGAGTATATCCATTGGATGTTCCATCTCTTGAAGTACCATTACGATCCCTGTTTGGTCGTATTCTTCTATAATGGGTTTTTAAAGATCCCATGTGGATTCGGGTCTTTGAAGAAATTCGGTTCCCGTCAACCACCAATGAAGTTTATGCTCTATATGTTGTCACGCGTTATGACGTCAGCGATGTTTTCATTTGTTGATAGCCAGCGCCACTCTGATCTTACCGATTTTTTACAAATCTCACCTATTCGATTTGCGACAAAAACGTCCATACGTTTATCGCTGTTAATCCAGGTAAGAACCGTACGTGAATCAGTCCAAAAGTAACGTTGATCTATATTGATTTGTAATTCGTGGCTTATCATTTCAGCCAAACGGCATCCCAGTACGGCCCATACATCTCGCATAAGGATTCGTCCTTTGATTGTGACTGGTGTCATGAGCCCCAATGGGTCATATAGCGAATTAACTACTGAAAATACATTCCTCTTTGTTGGTGTAACTTTGCCAGAAAGCAGATCATCTGTAACATTATGCATTACCGTAGTGGAGTACCTTTTGCGTCCCACAATACTCCTAGTACCTTTTGTTGTACGTTCCATTTTTTCCCCTATCATTGCTGTAGACTTGTTCGCTCGGAGAGTTTTGGGAATGGATTGCATCACTTCGTCGCTGTTTGATATAAATTGACACAATTCAAATCCAGCCTTTGAGTGTATTTTCGTGATTGCATGTTGATGACTTCATACGCACTAGGTTCGGAATCGAGATAATCATCTACGTAATGATTTTCCAATATAGCTTTTACTGCAACCCGACGCAGTTCATCTTTAAATTTGCTAGCATTGTAATTTTTAACAAATTGTGCCAGAAATGGTGAGCAAGTAGTTCCAAACAACATTGCTTTCATTTGAAATATTGATGGCACTCTTTTTTGGTCAAGATCTCTCCATAAGAAACATTGTGCTGCAGTATCACATTCTGTAATGCTCACCTTATTGAACATTTCGCAAATGTCTGCTACGACTGCTACCGCATGTAGCCGAAATCGTATCAAAATTCCTATTATAGACGTTGACCAGTCTGGGCCAGTAAGCAGGTTGCTATTGAGGGACGTACCGTTGCAAGTAGCCGCAGCGTCGAATACAAGTCGAACCTTGCCGGGCTTATTTGGGTTGATAACAGCAAAATGTGGTAATAACCACAGTTTTGGAGAGTTGAGAACGGTAATCCTTGTCTCTCAAAAGCTTTCGCTCAAGGCATTTGAGTTGTTGAAAAGCCATTGACTTGCTTTCCGATTTCCATGGCAATCCAATTTCGTAGCAATTACCCTTTTGGTTAATTGAGTTTTCGGCCTTTGCTATTGCTGACCGCTCATCTACAGACCGTGTTTTGTCGATCTTTATTGTACAGGCACCGAAGTTTTCAATACTGAATTGTTGCTTAATCATTTGTTGTAGACATACATCTTCTATTTGACAGCAAGTAAATGTGATGCTTGTAGATTGCTTTGTGCTGGTCCATGTACTACCCAGCCTAATTTGGTTTTAGATAACATTGGCCGATGCTCATTGCCATCGTGCGGTAATTAATTTAGCATGGCGTTGTCCTATCAATACCATGGGTTGCCTATCCTGTAATTCCTTGTAGTCTACCATATTTTTTGGTACAAATTCTGTTAGCTTCTTATAGTCAAGTTTTTGTGTTGGTATTTTTAGATCGTTGACTAACCAAACTCCATTTAGCTGATGTTTCGGACCGTTTTTTCCACTGATATTAATGGTTGCCGATTCCGCATCTGCCTCATATCTGTAGACACCACCTGTCCAAGTAAAACAAAATGGTTTTGCGTCACCCTTTATGCCAACTTCTCTTGCCAAGCTCATTTCCATGATTGTGGATGTACTACCGTCATCCAAAAATGCGACAGTTTCTTTCGAGCCTTTTTCGCCGTGTACTGTGATTGGTACCATTTTGACTAATGCAGATTTTGGTGAATCAGATACGCATCCTGTGACGTTTGTGGTGGCTGCTAGATTTACTTGTATGGGTCTCTTGTGCAGTAATGGGTTGTGAAACTTTTCACAATTGTCAATTTTGCAGGCTTGTCTTTCGCTGCAATGGCTGCAACTTTCACTCGTTGCAGAGGACGGACGTGTTTTTTTTTGCGCTTATCAACTTTTATTTTTTCTCGCGATTAAATACTTTTATATAACTCTTAAATTATCTGTTTAATTAATAACAATTACAACATCCGAATTTTATTTTCATTTCGCGAATTCTTGCTGTCGTTTTTGTTTAAATTTAAATAAAATCAAAACTTACAACAATACTTGCATTAGCGGTGTTGTTGTTTTGTTTATCTCTTTTGCTTTTGTGTCTTTACCGTTTTAACTAACTCTCGCGCTCTTGCGTACAAATTGTTGTTGCATGTGTTCAATTTGACGCGATCTCTCGCTCTTTCCTATTCTTGATTGATTTGCGCTTTCGTCTTTTGCCTACCCGCGACTCTGTGATACGTGATTTTGTTTTTGTGTTTTCATTTCTTTTTATTCTTTAGTTGTGAAGGCTTACTCTGCACATTAACCCTTGTGTCAGAACTGGTCAGTATATTCTTATACACAGATTTTTTACCTTTAGAATTTTTATTTTTTATTTTTTTGTATTTCCTTTTGTAATTAAATTAAACTTTTGATAAAATGGTTGTCTGCTCAAAAAATAATTGCATAGTTACCACTAATGCGGTTGACTCCCATGATTATATTCTTTGTTGGTTGTGTGACAATGCGGTTCACGTCAAGTGTGCAGGTTACACAGGCAGAATCAAGGAGTCTATTGCTAAAGGTGGTGGCTTAAAATATGGATGTGATGCTTTCCGGGAGGTCGAGAATGAGATGCGCTCTTTCATGATGCGGACTAGAGATAGTTTTGACACTTTAAGGGCAGGTTTTAATAAACTCCAAGCGGAGTTTACTGCGGTGGAGACTCAGTTCAGAAGTTTATCGCTTATGAATGAGTCTCCGAAACGTAAAAGGACCAGTCCTTGGGGTGTTTCTGTATCTGTAGATCCGCCAGCGTCTCTTATCGTCCCCGACCGGTCTCATGCACCGTCTACTCCTAATGTACAGCAATTGATATCGTTTAAGAGCCCGGTTGTGAATGCTATTAGTAATGAATTACCGGTATCACCTGGGAATGATCTCTTAAAAACGATGCCTATTGTAGTGTCCGATGTGTCTGGGCAATTACCCATTCCAATGGAAATTGCCGATAGTTCTAAAAGTATCGAGGGCCCGTAAACAAGTTGACTGCTGCAGTGGGTGACTTGTCCAACGTTACTGCTGCGGCTGACGCTTCGGGACCGCGGCCTCTCGTTGGCATACCACCAAAGAAACATATATTTGTTTCTAGGCTAGACCCTGTTGTCACATCTGATGATGTAATAGCCTATATTCGGTTAGCTTCGTCCCTTAACCTGGGTTACCAGAACGTTAGAGGACTGAAATCTAAACTTCCTAATCTCTATGTAGATAGTCTTTCTTTTGAGCATAACATTCTAGCTTTCTTTCACAGAGACGTGGCTAAAACCTGATATTGCTGATGCATCGGTTTTTTCCACAAACTTTTCTATTTTCAGACGTGACCGGATTTCTCGCATTGGTGGTGGCGTTCTGATAGCTGTGGATGCTGCTTTATCATCTGAAATGATTCAATTTTCTAGTACCCAATTCAATTTTTTGTCTTTTCAAAATAAAAAAGCGAGCACTGATCAGGCAATTGCCGATATGTTTGCGAGTTTTTTCAAAACAACTTATTCCTCAACGGAATATCGAGCAAGTCCGTATCCTTATCATTTAAAAAAGGCTAATTGCATTTTCAATCCAGTGATTGATGAAAGTTCTATTCTTACCGAACTTAAATTAGTTAAACCTGTTTATTCTCCGGGGCCAGACGGTATTCCTGGATGTATACTCAGGTTCTGTGCAAACGCATTATGTAAACCCATTTTAAAATTGTTTCTATTGTCTGTAGAATCTTCCTCTTTTCCATCTATTTGGAAGGAGTCGTATATTATTCCTCTGCATAAAAATGGAAAAAAATCCGAAGCCTCTAACTATAGGGGTATCTCAAAATTGTCCGCTATTCCGAAAGCTTTTGAGAAAATTATAACTTCTCAATTGCAACATTTTTGCAGCTCTATTACTTCGCCATCCCAACATGGGTTTGTGAAACGTAGATCTCCAACCACTAACCTTTTAGAATTTACATCAATAATTATCAAGGGGTTCAAAAATGGTAAACAAACTGATGTCATATACACTGACTTCAGCAAAGCCTTTGATTCCGTTAATCATATCCTAATACTTTCTAAGCTGAGGACATTGGGTTTCCACCCCTTTTCCTTTCTTGGGTTCGAGAATATTTAACAAATAGAAAACAGAAGGTACTTTTTAAGTCTTCTTTTTCCGTTTCCATTTCTGTGACTTCTGGTGTACCTCAAGGTAGTCATCTTGGCCCTCTGCTCTTCACACTATTTATTAACGATCTTCCATCAGTCATTGTTCATTCGCGTGTGCTTATGTATGCTGACGATGTCAAGCTTTGTCTTACTTATAAAGATACAGATTCATTTAGTCGGCTACAAGCTGATCTTAAAAACTTTCAATCCTGGTGCCAGTTTAATCTACTAAATCTACTAATCTACTAAATCATTGAACTTTTGGATAAAGTGTGTCCAATTCAACGCTGATGAACCATCAAACTCCAGGTGTTTACTGTTTAAGCTCTGCCGCGCCAGCATCTGGTTCATGGCTCTTGTTGACATGCTCGGATTATTGGTTTCATCCAAATTATTCTGACACTCTTCAGATTGCGAACGAACCCACATTGAAGTTCGCTCATTTCGCACAGATGTTTCAAATCGTTCGGACATGCGGGAAGAACAATCGGTTAGTGCGACCTTGGTGTTCAGAACATTTTTCTTACTTACCAGTGCTTCTTCTTCCGCTTGAAGAAGTTCTAGTTCCCTTTGAACTATAAGTATTTCATTGTGCATACTAGTTAAGTCTATCTCTGAGTTTGCAAACTGGTTGTTATCTGCCTCTGACAGTATCCGTTTGTTGTTTATAAGCTTTGTCTCCTTTTCGCACATTTTACGCTTGACGTCTACGTATGCTGTTGTTATGTTCCAGTATAACTAGTCGCTGCTCCAGAACTGTTGCATTTGACCCATCAGAGGTAACAATTTTTGCCGCCAAATCATTTTTTGTCTCTTTCTCACCGACGACGATGTCAAGAAACTCACAGACGCGCAATAAAGCTTTTGCGCCTAGTTCCTTTGAGATTGCCTGCTCATGTTCTGCCTTTTTAGCATTGTTATAATTTAAACCTTTGAACGTACGAAGCTGTCGTTTTATCAATGTTTCCGTAACAAATTTCAGGTAGATTGCAAAATGTACATCTCGTAATGTTTGCGATATCCACGAATCAATGCGGCCAAGCTGATGTGTGCTCCACTGCCACATTTTTGATTAGATGGTTTTGTTTTTGATTATGGACTGTATTTCTATCGCTGATTGCTATTTAAGCGATCCGGCTCGAAGGACCACTATGTTAATTATATTTTAGACGCTTATTAACTTTATTTTGATTTTTTTCTTAACAGTATGCTTTTACAATGTTCTTATTCGGCGTGGTCCTTTTTCGAGTTTGGCCGTATATTATTAAACTAAGAATACATTGAAAATCGAAACTTAAAATACTAGATGTATCGATATTGATCGAGGCCTCTTACTACGATACAAATAAGCTACGACATTCTCAATAAAATGGAGGCAGAACGGATAAACCTACTCCCTCTGCTCCACCAGGACTAGACCTCGATTTCCAACTAGAGTTACCCGAACCATATAGACCATGATAGACTTTAGAGAAGATGTTTAGTATGCATATGACTGCTCAATGGATTCATAAACGACTAGCAAAAACAGCCTGTGGGGGTTCTTTGTGAACGTCATAGCTACTATGTTCACAGCGTATTTTATGTATGTCGGCTATTCCTAAAGAAATTAATGATTCATAATAAACTTAAAATTTATTCAAACATTTCAAAATAATTAGCATCATCGTGCTATAGATTCGATCAATTTGATCTACAAAAATTCTTCATTTTCAAAACAAAAGATTGCAAATGTTGCATATTGGTTCTTATTACTAATGATTACTCTACTACTTAATATTCATAATTTCCTAACTTTACTGTAATTAACATTTAACATTAATTCAAAAAAAAAGAATTAAAAAAAAAAATTATACATTTATGTAAAGATGAGATGGGCACACTGATCTGAAATTGCCCCTATTTTGATGAGGCGTGTAGCAGCGGAGAGTCGAAGGGCAGTCGTCGTCGAGAACGGGCAAGATATAAACGGGTTACGAGAGCGTTCGGCAGTTATGAAATCAATTATTATTCTCAAAGAAATATACATATGTACTACACCTCAATTTAAACATTTCAGTTAACATTATATACAATAAACTATTACAAATATAATGTTAACCTCACATTTGGGGGCTCGCCGGTTTTGTGTGTGTTAGTGCAGGTGTAATGTGGAGAAAGTGATTAGAAAAATGTAAATGTGGTTGTGCTGGAATTTAAAAAAAACAATAAAGTTGTAAAGTTGCGGTTGATTTTGTAAAAGTTGGTACAAAACATCCAAATAAAAGTTGTACAGTAGTGCGCGGTAGCTTTTCTAAGAAATCGTTCTCGAACAGTCGATCAGTCGGCGCCACGAAGTCGCGAAAAACCGAAATGTCCCCACCATAGCGCTGGTGTGCGAGTCGAAAAACGAAAAGAAGAACGAAAACGTTTGGTTTAGTGGAAGATGAAGAATCGATAAAAAACAATATAGAAGTGAAAGAAGTTAGTGACGTAGAAACAAGTGATCCCAGAGATCTAGATATAAAGATGCAACAGTTAATACAAATGTTTTCTCTTAAAATCGAAGCAGATGAGAGAAAGTATGCAGAAGTCAAAATAAACCCTGAGAATTTCAAAAAAGTTGTATGTGTGTTTGACGGTTACAATGTACCGGTAGAGAAATGGTTTGAGAACTTTGAACAGAATGCCGAAGCTTACGAGCTCACAGACAAGCAGATGTATGTGCAAGCGAGAAATAAAATGAGTGGTGCGGCACAGTTATATCTCGAGTCAGAAACAGTGAGTGATTTTCAGAGTTTGAGACAAATGTTGTGTTGTGAGTTCGAGTCGAATTTGAGTAGCGCTGACCTACATCAACAGCTACGCGATCGTAAAATGCACAGTGGTGAATCGTTTCACGAATATATGCTAAATATGAGAAAAATTGCCAGTGCTGGAAAAATCGAAGACGCGGCGGTTATACGGTACATAGTTGATGGGCTTAATATTAAAAGCGAGTTCAAGTTCTCAATGTACAATTGTAAATCGCTAAAAGAATTAAAAGAGCAATATGGTGTATTCGAGCATGTACAAAAATTTGATAATATTGAGAAAAACAATCGAAAAATCACGTCTATTGCAAAAGTGGAAAACATTAAAAAGAAAGAATATTGTTTTAATTGCGGTTCCAGTGAGCACAAGCGTAAAGACTGTAACAGTGCGGATAGAAAATGTTTTAGTTGTAATGAAAGTGGACATATTTCAACTAATTGCCCCAGAAAGTTATCAGCTGTTCGTAACATAAATATACAAAAACGGGTCAAGTCGGTGTCGTTGAATGGCGTAAATGTTGACGGTTTGATCGATACGGGCTCAGATGTCACTATTGTAAAGAACTCTTTTCTAAAATACTTGGGTAAGATTGATTTAAAAGAAAGTTGCTTAATGCTCTGCGGCCTAGGCAAAAGCCAAACAAAAGCAAAAAGCTTTTTCGAGACAGAAGTCATCGTGGATAACCTAAAGACGCAGCAAAAATTCTTGGTAGTGGAGAGCAACACTATGGGCTGTGACGTTATTTTGGGATACGACTTTGTGGAGAAGTTTAGAGTATCGATCGATGAGCGTGGATATACATTTATGAGCCTGGTTGAAGACACCAAATCGCAAGAAGAATATGCTGACAATTGGTACAATGTTTTTGACATCTCATGTAGTTATTCGGCCCCACCGCAATATCAAAAGCAAGTCGAAGCGTTGATACAGGATAGCTTTCAGCTGAATGATGCAGAGAAGGTAAATTGTCCTATTGAATTAAAAATTGTACCAGATGCCGCAATAATCCCATTTAGGCAGTCACCCAGTCGTTTGTCGGCACCAGAAGCGGAAGCTGTTAAAAATCAAGTTGATGAGTGGGAAGAAAACGGAATAGTGCGCAAATCCACTTCGAATGTTGCTAGCAGAGTTGTAGTTGTAAAGAAGAAAGATAATACTTTGCGAGTTTGTGTAGACTACAGGACGCTAAATAGCATGGTCTTGAAAGACTGCTTTCCAGTTCCTTTAATGGATGAAGTGCTAGAGAAATTGCAGGCACCAAGCTTTTATACGATTATGGATTTGGAAAACGGATTCTTCCATGTGCCCATAGAGGAATCTAGCAAATCATATACAGCGTTTATTACTAGAGAAGGATTATACGAGTTTAATAGAGCGCCATTTGGATTTCGTAATTCTCCTGCTTCATTCATTCGTTTCGTTAACCACATATTTCAGGATCTGATTAACAAGAATTTAATGCAATTATATATGGATGACATTATAGTATATGCTAAGTCAGCAAACGAGTGTCTAAACAAAACCAAATTGGTATTAGAAACTGCAGCAAAGTATGATTTGAAAATAAAATAGGGAAAATGTAGTTTTTTGCAAAAACGCAAAACCTTTCTAGGTCACGAAATTGAAGATGGAAAGATTTAGCCCGGTAAAGATAAGACGATGGCGATCAGTCGTTTCGAAATTCCCACAAACGTCAAATCGATTCAGGCATTTCCTGGTTTAACCGGATTCTTTAGAAAGTTTATTCCTCAGTATGCGCAGATAGCACGACCCCTTACCAAGTTGCTGAAAAAAGATGTCAAGTTTATTATGAGTCCAAGCGAGCTTCAGGCGTTGCAGCAATTGAAGACGGCGATAATAAGTGAACCAGTGTTACACCTCTATTCTCGCTAGGCACCAAACGAGTTGCACACGGATGCTTCAAAAGACGGATTTGGAGCAGTACTACTTCAGTTATTTGACAACAATTTACATCCGATTTATTTTTGGAGTAAGAAAGCATCTGAAGCAGATTCGAAGAGGCATAGCTACATTCTTGAAGTCAAGGCAGCATATATGGCGTTAAAAAAATTTCGACATTATTTGCTAGGGATCCCGGTGAAATTGGTGACAGACTGCATTGCATTTAAGCAAACTACGTCAAAGCTGGACATCCCAAGAGATGTTGCGCAATGGATTTTGTATCTACAAGATTTCAATTTGAACGTGGAGCACCGATCAGCAGTTAAGATGCAGCACGTGGACTGTTTAAGCCGTTTCCCGCAGTCGTGCTTAGTAGTAAAAGATGAAATAACAGCGCGTTTAAAGAAGGCACAGCAGACAGATGACCATATTATCGCGATTATAGAGGTACTAAAGCAGCAACCATATAAAAGCTTCAACGTGAAAGGTGGTTTGCTATTCAAAGAAGTTGAAGGTAATGAGTTATTGGTTGTACCAAAGCTAATGGAACGCGAGATAATACAACGATCGCACGAGGTTGGACATTTTCGACGCGCAAGACAATGCACGCTATCCACCAACAGTACTGGATACCGCATTTGGAAAGTAAAGTATCAAGATTGATTGCAAACTGCATAAAATGTATAGTTCATAATAAACCGCTGGGTAAAAAAGAAGGATATTTGCATTGTATAACCAAAGGAGACACACCGCTACATACTTTACATTTGGATCATTTAGGACCTATGGACAACACCTCCAAGCAGTACAAATTCATTTTGGCAATGGTAGATGGTTTTTCGAAATTTTTTCCAACGAAGTCCACAGGTCAGGAAGAAGTAATTAAAAGACTCAACGAATGGACAGACATTTTTCCATTTCCCGAGAGGATCATAAGTGACAGAGGGTGGCCTTCACATCAAACGCTTTTAAAGAATTCCTTCGGTCAAACGATGTAGAGCATGTACTGTCAACCACAGGAGTAGCAAGGGGCAATGGCCAAATCGAACGAGTTAACCGTTGTATCCTGTCTGTTATCGGAAAAATATCAGCAGATGAACCCACGAAACGGTATAAAGGGTTTCTCAAGTACAGAAGGCTATTAATACAACGATGCATTCATCAACGAAAATGTCACCTTTTGAAGTCCTGTTTGGAACGAGAATGCGTAACCATATAGATGACCGTTTGCTGGATATATTACAGGAGGAACAAGTAGATCAGTTCAACGACGAGCGTCAAAAGCTACGACAAGAGGCTAAGATTAATATAGAGAAGGCACAAGCAACTTACAAGAGGAACTATGATAAGAACAGAAAAGGCGAAGCTATCTACCAAGTTGGCGATATGGTAGCTATAAAGAGAACGCAGTTTGTAGCGGGCCGTAAATTGGAAGGTCAGTTTTTGGGACCCTATGAAGTGATCAAAGCTAAGCGCAACGGCCGGTACGATGTAAAGAAAGCGACCAATGGTGATGGGCCAATGATGACATCTACGAGCGTGGACTATATGAGACTTTGGCGATATGTGGCTGAGAACGACGAGTGCTGTCTTCTGACTCAGAAGACGATTATCAGGAGGGCTGATCTGAAATTGCCCCTATTTTGATGAGGCGTGTAGCAGCGGAGAGTCGAAGGGCAGTCGTCGTTGAGAACGGGCAAGATATAAACGGGTTACGAGAGCGTTCGGCAGTTATGAAATCAATTATTATTCTCAAAGAAATATACATATGTACTACACCTCAATTTAAACATTTCAGTTAATATTATATACAATAAACTATTACAAATATAATGTTAACCTCACATTTATGTGGCGTGATTACGCTAATATCCTCATCAGTTTCATTGTCTATAACTATTTTGCTCTATATATGTCCATTCATAAATAAATTCAGTTCATCAGATAAATTTATAAAAAAAAATAATATAAGGAAAATTGGTTTTTGATACACTACAGCTTGTTCATTTTTCCCACGCAGAAAGATCTTTCGTTGTGTTGTTGTCGCTGTTGAAAATAGGAAGGTTTACATATTCCAAATAGAGCTAAAGCATCATACATTGTGAATTTACATGCATACTCAAATTCTGAAAAATGAAAATTATTAACTAACGAAAATATACACTGGCATTGAATTCCATTTCCTTTAAAATTGAACCATTTAGCCAACAAACAAAAAAAAAAAAGAAAATTCTATGTAAACTTAACTTAAAATTGATTCTAAATTACTGTAGAGCCTTATGTTGACTCATTTCACTTAATCCTGATCATTTCGTCCGTTCCGAAGACGAATAAAAAATCTCCTTAGGCAAATTAATCGGTTTGGTTATACTTGAAAATAATTCCAAACTGCTCTTCTCATTTACATAACATGTTGAGTGAGGTTAGGTTTTGTTCATAGAAAGGTTAGATTTTAATACATCCTTCTACTGGTCATCCTTCATGCTTTAGGTTAGGTTACAATTGGGAAAAAGGTTAGGTTTTGTACATCCTTCTAGGTTTATAATCCTACAGGTGTTCTGCTGGTATGGTCTGGATTACATGTGAGGCAGGATAAGCGAAAGTGCGATGTTGACAATGATAAATGTCTCAACATTCGAAATTTTCACTTTGCTTCGCTAACGCCGTATCTATAATAACACTGTATAAGACACAAAACTATGTTGGTAATTTTCTCTTTTATTCATCCGAGGCAAAAGTTAAATATATTTAACTCTCGGATTTCCACAATCGATCGTCGGTTCAAGCCGTTGACTGACGCAAACAGTTCACTCACAAAAATTTTGAGACTGCTGGGGGCAAGTCTGCCGAAGACAGGTTTCTCAAAGAAAATATCAAGCAAGGCGAATTAATAGAAAAATTGCCAATACTTGATGGAAACTATTTCCGATGCTGTTGAAGAGAAAATGCATAAGTTAAATGTACAATAATTCAAGAATTATTGCAATGAAATTAACTTACATTAATCTCTTGAACAC